>NC_051282.1:21069019-21369019 GCF_015220745.1 Sebastes umbrosus | reverse complement strand
CCAAGTCAGCCAAGAGGCTGTAGTTTAGGAGATTTACTCCTTTTTACAGTTTTACAGAAACTCCAGAGTGCTGCATTCTTGTCAAAATCATTACTACAAACACGTTTGTATTAGAAAAAAGGGAAATTGGTCATGCATGTGAAAAGCCTTCAAGCGTGTTTTAATAATGAATTAAAATTCTATACACATTTTACGTATACTGATAAACTTTGCTGTGATTTGTTTGGAATTGCCCTTTTCAATAGAGTGAAAAGGAAACTTTAAAGGGATAGGTCTGGTGTTTTGAAGTGTGGTTGTATGAGGTATTTATCCATAGTCAGTGTATTACCTACAGCAGATGACGGTCGGCATGCCCCCTAGTTTGGAGAAACAAGTAGGAGAAAACAGCACGGGAGCAAAGCAACGTACCGCTGTGGACGGGGCTGCCTCCCGGCGCTGCGAATCTATGGCAGGCAGTGAAATTTGGGCACAACGATAAAACAAACGTCTCTCAAGTACCACTCTCTTCCCTTTGCTGTTACTAAGGAATTTCGGTTTCCGTAGTGTAGTGGTTATCACATTCGCCTTTGATTCGTTTGAAACCAGTCGGAAACACATTTCTTCGGGGACTTGGATTGGAAACCGGATAGTTGCCGGTCCAAGTCCCCGTACGGAGCGGACTGGCTGGAGAGGTGCCAGTTCCCCTCCAGGTGACTATCGGGGCGCCCTTGAGCAAGGCACCGAAACCCCAAAAAACTGCTCTTGGGGCGCCATACTATGGCTGATCATGTGCTGTGACCCCTCCGAATGCATGTGTGGTGTGATATCTAGGAGGGACAACAACAACTGACAGGGACAACTGCGTTGTGTAAATTTGCCTTGTGTTGATTTTCAATTAAAAGCTTCTTCGTTCATACCAAAGAGCTGTTCAAAAGATTCAGGTTGTTTGCAAACGTCACATCACTATTGAAGAGAGCATAAGTTTCACTTTCAGTCCAGTTCCCCATTTGAAAGGGCTATCTAACGGCCAGATAAAGCAGTGAAAATATGCTAATTATAGCGTACACTTAAAATGATATTGATTTTTTTAGGTGAGCCTTTCTTTCAGTTGGCTAAAATATGTTTTGCTGCCGGCCCCGTCCACAGCAGTACATTGCTTTGCTCCCGTGCAGTAACTCCTGTCTGCTTCTCCAAACTGGGGACGTGTCGACCGTCATACACTGACTATGGATAAGTACCTCATACAACTCCACTTCAAAACACCTGAACTATCCCTTTAAAACAGCTGCACTCTGAAAGAGCAAATTACAACATTTTCAAAAACACAGCTTAGGTGTACATAATACATCATCACACATGGTGGAAGACAGTGAAGACTATTAGGTCATGGTGACTCCTATTTCTATTTTAAAATGTGAGTCTTAAAGCGGTAGAAGAGACTCCTAAAATATCACAAAGTGACTTTCAGCAGTCGTTCCCTTTGAAGTATAGTGGTTTATGTGCATTAACTCCTATCTGACGGCATGTACAGGACTAAAACTACATGACATAGTTTAAAAACAGAAAGCCTAACAGCAGGTCTGTGACTTACATTAACAGTTTTATTTTTACAATATGTACAATTATTACACCATGTTGTTGACAGCATTAACTACTTTTCAGCTACAGTGTACGATCTTCTTTCTGCTACTACATTCCATCTCTGTCGTTGACCCCTGAGTTTTTCCTAATTGCATTCAAGCATTAGGATCCACGGTACGCGACATTGGTGAAGGTGGAGGTGGCTCCTTTATACAAAGGATTGTTACCCTGGGAAATGAAAACAGAGGTAATGCTGATTAAAGCGTCCGTAGGCAACACGTTTTTGGCATCATTGGGCAAAAAATCCATAATAATCTTTCAGCATATTGCAATTCAAGTGTTCTGAGAGAAAACTAGACTTCTGCACCTCCTCATTGCTCTGTTTTCAGGCTTTAAAAAAATCGAGCTTGTGACGAAATTTGACCAATCCCAGGTCATTTCAGCGAGGGTGCGTTCCTATTGGCTGTGCTTTGGCTGGTGGGCGGTGCTTGGTATTTCCTCAGCAGATCTCAACATGGCTGCCGGGTCACTAACTAATCTCATTTTACAGCTAAACAGTACACTACAAGATGTTTCTGAAAACATTTAAGGTAAGAAATAGGCATTACAGTAACAGAATATTGATTCATATTTGATCAGCGCTGCATAGTTTGACCGTTTGATCGGAGTTCACGAGTGATTGACGGCAGACACCAGATCAGCTCTGACATTAGGAGCACCGGAGGACACCTGTCTCATGCACTACTGTCAGGATATAGTTACCGTTTTATAAAAATAACTTTTAAAATCATATTTGCTCCATTTCTACCCACTGAAGCTTTAATTCAGTCCCACAGAGATATCCAACTTTTTGAAGTACAGTTTAGACTTCCCCCTTTAGAGGGCAGCCATATGCTGTTACTGTATTAGCACTAATGATCCCTGAATAAGCAACATGTTGTCATCCCAACACGTCACATACTTTGTCAGGACTCTTCGGTGTTATTTTCAAACGCACTGGGTAGCCCTGCGCATTAAGCTATGATGCTCCACTACGGTCCCAGTTAACACATGTTCCCTGTGTGGCCTGGCTGTTACAGGACCACTTAGTTACTGTAGGTTTAGGAAAAGACACCATAGTTTGGCTTAAAATGACTATGTTTGTAGCGTGAAAGTGAAACTTAACGTTGTCAGTTGTCCTGTGAGTGTTTTTTACGCTCTTTAAACTACGTCACCACACTCGCCGACCACTTTCTCTGAGCATTTAATATTAACACGGATGGGTTTATATTGTAGTTACTTGAAAGCCTGGTGCGTCTCATACAGGTGGAATAAAAAGCCGTTAGTGTTTTCATTATAATTATTTCTCACCGTATCCCATTTGGCTTTGGATCTCTCCTCCTCAAACCTGGCGAACTCTCTGCGGTCGTGGATGGTGACCAGCAGCTTCCAGATGAACAGTCCAACAATGCCAAGCAGCAGAATGGCTCCGGCTGTCGCCAAGAGCACCACCAAGACGTCTGGACCCTGAGGACACTCTGAGAGACAGGAAGGGAGGAAGAGGGTTTCCATGATGTTTGTTAAGTAGTGGATCTCACTCGTGAAGTTTAGCAACCACTGCAGTCCAGTGTGAAACACTCCATTGCGTAATGACTCAGTACATCATCACTAAGTATCTGGGTTTCTGTGGTGTAGCTGTGGTTAACTAGCTGATGATGTGTTCGTCTTTAGAAAATAACAGATTGCTGCATGCACACACTGTTCCCCTTTTTCTGTAGCCTGCCAGACACAAGAACACACTCTTCTGTCCTACAGTAATAATGCTCCTGAATGATAATGCTCAGTTTGAATGTCTCATAAATGCACACAAACTCTTCGAGTACCTGGCTCTTTCACCACATATAGAATGGATTTGCCATTTTCATCTTCGTAGTACTGGAAGTGCACCACGCAGTCATTCTCATCTTTGTAGGTGCAATTCACTGCACTTCTATCATGGGAAATTTTAGCATGGGAACCTGGAGGAGAAAGACGATAAGAAGAGGAAACAGGGTGAAAAATGATTTTAAGGAGTAATAAGTGATCTTCAAAAACATATATTTTTGGACCACAATGCATGTATGAATCCTCCAACTACTTCCAGTGGCCTTCTGCTCATGTGATCAGCAACAGGAAAACAGTAAGCATTACCACAACAAGTTAATATCAAAGTATGTAGAGATGGAAGAATTCTCACCTAGTTCATCCACTAGTCTAATTTCATTTTTGCAGATTCTACTGCAGCTGTTGTCTTCGGCGTACTGTCCTCTCTCGAAGTGCTGACACTCAACACACTTCCTGTAAGCAGAGTCCCATTCGGTTACCTTTATAGAATACACAGTGTATGTACTATTGATGCTCTTAAGTAGCAGTGCAGGGGAGGGACAAACTACTAGACATAAGAGCAGAGCACCTAAGAGCATCAGGATAAATAAAGTGTTGATATCTGCACACTTGTATCTTTCCCTCCTGTATGTGAAACCACACCTGAATTTTTAAAAAATGTGTGTAGGAGAAGTTTGTTATCATCCAGGAATGAGTGCATATCATGGTGGAACGATGTTGCACCACAGACTTCAACCAGCCAACTTAGTTAGCCTCAAATTCTTTGCTGACGGTTTCTTTCCCTGCCAGTGGCAACGCCTGAGATCCAGAGCAAGATATCTCAGTTATTGGTTAGTTTTACACATTAATGGTCTTCAGAGGATGACTTCTGATGATTTTATTGACCTCTTGACCTTTTGCCACCATCAGATCAAAATCTTTCCTTGACCAACACTTGTCTTGTAGATACAGTATTTATAACCAGAATTTCCATAAATGTATCTGTGGATATTTCAGCCCGTTCTCATTCCCAGGGCGTCTCACAGCCGTCAGCGTGTGATACCGCTGCAAAAAGGCACCCTATAGCACCAGCATGAGACGCGCCGGGCTTTCAAGTAACTACAATATAAACCCATCCGCGACAACAGTAAACGCTCCGAAAAAGTGCACCGGGAGTGACTGTGGTGACGTAGATTAAAGAGCGAAAAGACACACATCTTGGTGGATGGGTCCAACAGACACAAGGCTTTCATCCAGGAGATTGCCATTTGTGTTCCGTGTGTTAAGTTTCACTTTCAAGTTACAATCAGCTGTTCGTTCGTATCCCGTGTTCACAACTTTCAGTTTCATTTTCCCTTTACAAACTTAGTAGTTTTAAGGCCAACCATGTTGTTTTTCCCTAAACCTAAATATAGTGGTTTTGTTGCCTCTACCTAAAGTGATGCCAAGGGTAACTATTGTGGTTTTGATGCCAAAAATAAAGTGACGCCAAGAGGCGTGACAAAGCGGCCGTATGTGACGAGGTGGGATGAGAACGTGTTGGGTAGTCATGGTTCCCTGAGGAATCCTATTGTTTTTTTTTATGACCACCTCTCCAGTTCTTTTAATGCCACTACAAGGCCAAATGTTTCACTTGTACGCCACAAGAAATAGGAACATCTAGTGGATTTGCTGTACGTATTCGTGGTGCCCAAAGGTTGAACCCTTTCCATTTTGGACACTCCATGATTTTTCCACTCACATTCATGCTCCCAGGGAAATACTGTAAACCCCATGACCTTTCCTATAGTGCCAACTACGGGACAAACATGTTTTAGCTTCACTACTGTTAAGGCTTTGAAATGTTTGTACTGTTTAAAACGTGTAAAACAGCAGGACTGTATTGAGAATGAGTTACAAAAGTTTCAAAGTTACACAGACAGTTTTTTCTGTTATTCTGTCCATTCCCACATCTCTCTTGTTTGTTAAAACCTTAAGAAATAGACTTACTCTTTTATTGCGCAGGAACCGGGACAGGTGGGGCATTTCTCACAGATATCTCCGCCGGCGCCCAGTTGGGTGCACTGACAAACCCCACACTCGCAGGTACCCCGGCCGGTGCACAGCAGGCCGATGCCAGACATGCAGGTGTCTGCGCGTGTGCTGCAGTTACAGTTGTCTCCTTTCCAGCCAGCTTCGCATTGACAGATGCCACAGTTGCACTTCCCATGATCTGAAAGATTCAAAAGGATGAGGTGGTAAATGCTATAATAGTCCTTTAAAATATTTTCTTTCAATTCAAATCAGAATTTGTACAATTCAAATATTACATCTTATTGTGTATTAATTCAAATATGCTTTTCAGTGACCGCATGGCCACAGTAATCACATGGGTGGGGCCGGGCAAACCACCGGCAAAATACAAATTACACAATTGCGACATGAATCACTGAGGGTGTGTCAGTGTTTTAGGTCTATCATGTCTAAGAGTTGTCCTTTACTGCAAATTAGCCTGTTTGTTTTTAAAACATGTTGCATGCTTGGGCAAGTGTACCCATGGATGGGTTTGTAGATTCTGCAACTATGTAATTACTAGTGTAATGAGTTACTAATGTGTTATTTGTTGATTTATTGATTGATTAGCTGGTTTATTTAAAAAAAAAAAAATCATTAGGTTGCATTTTAAATGATCAAATGATCAACATCTGTAACATCTACTACAACAGTAGCCATAACACAGGAGTTGCTGGTCTACCGCTGCATCGAGCGGTTAGTTTGTTTGTGTGACTTTCGAATTCAAACTATTGTGGCGTCCACACAGCAGTACATTGCTTAGCTTCCGTGCCGGTACTCCTGTCTGCTTCTCAAAACTGGGAGCATACAGACCGCCATCTAAGTTACTGTATGTAATGTTAACACACTGACTATAAGGATGTATATATATACTGTACATGTAGTAAAGTCATCATGCAGAAACCTACGTCAGGTCACTTGGGAGGACGTTTTTAGAAGGGCTTGGAAAATTAGCATTCTGACACTAAAACATACATACTTTGACCAAAATTTGAATGTTCGGATTTGAATACAAGGAGCACCACTGGGAAGCTACAGAATGATATAAAAACCTAAAAAAAAATAATGGACCCGCCCTTTAAAGTTCTTCCTTTCGCAACCAATAGATGGGGAAATACATGGAGTGAACCCTGGAACCGTTTCCTCAAAGGAAATCATACTTTACATCTTCTATTAAAAACAATGCTAAGTAACAAAATAACTTGGAAAGTAATTGTTCTAAAGTGGAATGTTACTCAGGAAAGGGCATTACACATTCCTCTTAGTCATCCCGATGCTGACAGAGGCAGGAAATGTCCTCTTGTGAATGAACACACTAATGACTCCCCATCTCCCTACAGGCAGGCACACACATACACACACACACACACACACACAAGCACGCACACACACACAAACATACACACACAGACTTTCTCAGACTACTGAAGTGTACAAAAGCACAAAAGCCAGGTCATTCGGGGAACAGTGTTACAGTGACGCAACCATGTGCTGACAGAATCTGGAGGCGAGCTTTTCTCCCTGGATTACAGCGAGACAGAGCGATTAAGCTTCCTTAGAAACAAAGGCAGAGCCCCTGAGACTACAGTGTTCTTTGCAGGAAACCAAACAGGATTTGGCACTGGATGACTAAGAGCAAAGTGAGTGAGTCACAGCCCAGCTGGATCTGACTGGGGGAGTAAACTGGTCATGAAATATCACAGAGGGTCCAAGGGTCCCTAATTCCAGAGCTCAAAACAAATCATCCGCCGCTGTAAACTCGAGGATACAATTCCCCCGTCTCCACCCTGTCAACAACGGCTTCTCTTTTAGATCGTGTTTATAGGTGTGATGGGATCAGACGTGGTCACTGGTTAATGGTTAACAGTCTCACATATAATGCTCAGCCTAGCGGTCGTTGAGTAATCTTTATAACTCTGTCCACAAGATAACAGCGGAAACTATTGAAAAACTTTGAAAACAAGAACAATCTGTGATATTTTTTGTTAAAAACATTGCAACTATGGATATCTTTTGCAGTGTAGAGACTTAAACTTGACAAGAGTGCGTAGTTGTCCTGTTTTTAATCAGTTCTACAGTTGATTCACACACATAAAAGGGAGTTTTTAGGTTTACATCATCCTACTCTCTCTGTGAGACTGCTCAGTAATCCTGCCCATTAATCACATGCCTGGGCTTAAGTGAATGTTAACATGGGGGCCATGATAAAAGGACATAAACAGAGAGAAAGACAAGACAGTAAAACAGAACTTGGAAGAAGAGCGGTAACAGAGGAGATAGAGACGTACTGGAGAGAAAGGAGGTTGGGCAAGTTGCCAGCGGAGGAATGCAAACTTTCCTGTTCTTTCTTCACCCGTACTTATGGGCCCTGGGGCTGTGCTTGCTGACTCCTGCTCCCTTGCCCTGCGCCGGTCCCTCAGCAGACGAAGCAATACACAGCCACGGGGAATATCACAGAGACGGAGCTTTTTGGAGCCCTGGGTTACGGTAGCTCCACAATTGAGCTGGGGCCGAGGGACTCTACTAAGACGCAACAACTTTGCGGTTCCAAATTGAGCTCTGTGGACTGTCTTACAACACTGTGTGTGTAGGAGTGTGGGTGAGAAAGATTGGTGAGTGTCTGCACCCAAGCCCTGGGTGTCATCACTACCTGTTTCTCAGAAAAACAACCTCCAAACTCTGCCTTGTTCATATAAATATGTCATATTCTGGGAAAATTCCAGCTTGCCAACACAAACGTGACCCTCCATCTTCTCCTTAGGTCAAAGTGCACACACACAAGGGGCCCAGAGTATGTTTAGTTTAGTTTAGTTATGGATGTTGAAACTATGACAAGTATATACACTGTATACACCAGACACCAATTGGGACTTTCATGTTAAATCATACCCATTTCCTGAGTATACGGAACATTTAAAGAGGACCTCTTTAGTTTTTTATTTCCTTTAGTGTGTTAAATAGTTTTTTGTGCATGTAAAAGGTCTGCAAAGTGTTAAAGCTAAAGGAAATCAAACAGAGCGTTTCAGACAGAGGGAGAAAAGAGATGTTGCAGCACAGCTGGTAAGAGAAAAATAAAGCATTTTTTGAACATTAAAGCATGTAAACATATCCCAAGTAGAAACCAAAACAGGACCTCTTTAACTCATGATTTTATGTTAAAAGTGCACTCCGATTGATCACCGAACTATTTAATATTGCACTTCCATCCATTTGGTGGTATCACAAGAGTCAGATTTAAAGAAGAATGATCAAAATCAATACAGCAGAGGCTGAGATATCCTGACTGCTAGCTCCAAAAATGCTGGTTCCTACGCTTCCCGTGATGCAACTTGAATGCATCTTTTAATCAGACCCTCCCTGCTTGATGAATGGAAATGTTTTTCAAACTCCACAAGCCTACGTTTAACATTTTTTAGTCTCCACGTCCACATGGCAAATTTCCTCAAGAGCCACAGAAAACATATTTTGTTGAAATACATTCTTAGGCTAAGTAGAACCCCAAAATTGGTGAAGTCCCCCCTTTAAAAAAGCAGAACATTAGACTAAATATGAGACTCTCTTGTTTTCATTTGACTCAGAGTTGGCATGCATATCTTAAGAAGTTTAATCTGCTTAATATACACAGAGATAAAAGAGCAGTTTCCTATTCTGCCATTGCTCAGCCTCCTCCTTACACTCACAGGCCCAAACTGCTGTTACATTAAATTACCCAATGACAAAGGCCTATTAAAGTTTTATCACTGTGATTGAGTAACTGCGCACTGAGCTGTGCAGACTTGTAATAGGGAGTGATAGCACATCATGCGCAGTGCTGCGAGTGGTAACAACATGAATCAAACACCGAGTTTACAGATCAGACAGAGGATTGGTCATTTGTAAGCATTACTGTTTACGCTTGGCAGCTAAATTATGCAATTATTTACTTGTCCTTTACAAGCAAACAAAGACTGTAATAATAATTACACATTATTTAAAAAGAAAAAAAAGCTGTGGACTTTTGATTTGTGAAGCTAAGTATCAGAAAACTATGTAAACTGACTAAGGTCTGTTTACAGACTGAAGCAACCAGAGTACGTCAGGATGGGCCTCAGAGGAGGGAAAAGGAAGGGAAGGGCAACTTCAACTTTCTTGCTATCACAGACATAAATTAAAGGGTTGCTTCACCCGAATGACTAAAAACACATTTTGTCATTTACCATTAGTGATATCTAACCATGTAGATAGTTTCAGTTTTGAGATTTCTGCTACCATCTAATTCAATGGAAGGAAATGCTGTTTAGTTTGTGGTGCTCACAGTGATGAAAAAATACATTTAAACAAAAATAACAGTCTACAACCATGCTGTGCTTTCAGCTAAATGCGAACACCAGCATGGCAACGTGCTGCATGGCTTGATACCACAGAGGTAAATGAGAAACTATTTGGGTGAATCGACCCTTTAAGGCCAGTGCTTTTGCTCTAATGGTTTCAAAGAGTAAGATCAAGATATTGTGGTTTCAAGCGGTGGTGGACAAAAGTAAAAAGGGCCCCAGCTGCATGCGGTGGGGCACTAGCACGCAGAAGGTTTTCTAGCATGTAGAGTTGCGCTTCCTAACTTGTCGAGGTTTATTTTTAACAAAATGGCACATTGGTGTTGGCAAAACTGCAAAGAGGACTAACACTGATCATGACAGAAAGAAGTGAATCTACTCACCGGAGCACAGTGCCCCTTTGAAGCGCAGGCAGTTGAAGTCGTCACATTCGCAGTATTTGCCAAACACCTGACCGAAATCATTTGCATGGCAGGAGCACTGTCCGCACAAACAGTCGCCTCTCCCGCTGCAGATTGGACCCCCCGTCTTCGAGATGCAGTTGACATCATCAGATGGACTGTAGTCCCCCACTGAGCACTCGCAATGCGGGCCCAGACGACCCTCGTGACACTGACACACGCCGCACTCGTAGGTCCCGTTGCCGTTGCTACAGAGGGGGCTGTTGGCCTCGGCCTCTGCCTCGCAGTCGCAGCCACAGGCAAAGTCCACCGTGACCTCCAGGGCATCCTTGAAGCCTCGAGGTTTGATGGTAAAAGTGTGGCTCTTCTCTTTGGGGCAGCCACGCAACATAGCCTCCACACTGAAGGACACCTGAAGAGGAGGAAATGTCTCTGTGACAATCTGTGCGTTTAGATACCAGAAGTGCATGTCAGCATCTCAACATTTACGTACTGTGTTTCCAATCTTGAGGCCAGAGCAGGACTTAAGTCCATGGATGACCTCTCCATTCAGGCAAGAGGCATTGAAGGAGAGATGCAACTCATCTGGGAGTCCCAGTATCTCCAGCTCCACTTTAGAGCGGATGTCCTGCTCAACACAAAGTTTTTTAATTAAGTCATCAAAGTTATGAGGTTAAACAGTTAAATTGTATCACATATTTACAGATAGCATGTTCCACTTATTGTTCTAACTTTAGGAAATACTTACTTCATACGCCTTCTCAATGAGGCCAATAACATTCCCGGAGTCAGCGGTCAGCGTTCCCACAGTTGTGCCTGGAATGAGCTTACTGTACTCCTGGGAAGACGGGCATGACAGCAAGATGATGACCCAGTTTTAGTGTGTTTTTCAAGTAACTTAAACAAATCCATGATGTGTGGCACAGGCGGTGAAGATTGTTTACCTGGTAAAGCGGCACCACATAGTCGGTCACGGCAAAAATTAAATTGATGTTGTTTTCAGACATTTTCTCCGTCATGAGCGCCAAGGAGGGATAGTCCTAGAAGACACAGGAAGCAAATAGTCTTCAATGGAAGCAGGTTCTGTCCAACACGACACAAAGTGAATTAATGACGCACTTAAATTTGCAATTTACCAGCACAGTAGATTTGTTGTAAACGTTGTCATTATCAAGGTGACACTCTCCATCATTGGGCTGGACAATCCCAGCTATACGTCCATCCAGAGCGATGTGAGTTTTGGCATCAGTGGTGAATACCAAAAGGTGCGAGGCATCCGGACGCCAGCCAATCCTGTCCTATTGATGATGAACACAGAAATAACTATAACAAGCAAAGGAAAGACTGATATGTATGTATGTACACGCTCAGTTTTGCACATCAGCAAGTGCATGTATGTGATTATATTTTCATACCTTGCACACCACCGCCTGCATGACAGCATCAAATCCACCCTCAGGAGCATCTCTATTCCTAGACACCTGCTGTTTCTCCACCTCCTCAGTGAAGCGAGCCACCGTCTCAGTCAGTGACAGCACATGCTTGAACCCGAATTGAGCCATGCATTTTTCATTAAGTCTGTATGTGTTGAATAGGTGAATGGGAGATAGGAAATCAGTGACGGAGAACCGGACAGACTTTCGCAGAATATTAGAAAATCTCCACTTCAGCTCCTTCTCCTCCTCAAATGTAACCTCCACACTTACCTATAACAAGGGTTTGCCACTGCCTCGGGGGGATACATGTACATGTAAGGGGAGATGGTCTTGTCCACAAAGGCTCCAAACCCCATGCGGAGGTTGCTTGTTTTGCGGCCCATGGTCACGGCAAGATCATTGCCCAAGGTGCGAAGGCGAGCCAAGTCATCCTTCATTGAAAATGAAAGATCCATCAGATAGTAGAGGTCCACTGGGTAATCCGCCACCTGTTTCACTGACACGGTGAACTGCTTGGAATCTCCTGAAAGGGAAAGAGCCGCAGAGATGGAGGTGTGCATGGTCAGTAGTGTGTCCTTAAACATTTGTTTGTCTTTAAAGTGAAAAAGATTAAATATTAGATAATAAGAAAGCATAGAAATCAGTCTGTTAAAGGGTAACTTTGGTAGTTTTCAACCTGGACCCTATTTTCCCAAGTTTTTGTGTCTTAGTGACTACTGGGGACAACCGTGTTTGACATTGGTCCAGTATTGAGGGACAGCGCTGTAACCGGCAGCCGCAAAACGAACTGCGGGGGCAAGAGAGAAGCATCAATGTAATGTTATGTCCACTAAAAGTGCTTGTTTTTGCCACTGACAGGCTCATATGTTTATTATAAGTGTTTGACAACATTATGGAAAGAACCCTTCAGAGAAATAAAATGTTTTTCTTACCTTTCCCTTGATCCAGTCTGTTTGTTATTGTGTCCAAGTCTCAAGGAGAAGTCTCGTTGTGAAATCTGAATATCCGTATGGCTCAAATAAATACGGGCGGCCGTCGAATTCAAAGACCTCGTCCACATTGTTGAAATCATCTAAATATTCAGCTATGACACTGACAATCTTTTAGATAACACTAAGCTACACTTTCTGTACTCCAACACAACAAACTCTGCCCGGCTGGCCTTCGCGTTTCCACCGTTGTCTTCCGGCAACACGTCACCTCGCCAGATTTCAGAACGAGACTACTCCTTGAGCGAGACTCTTTCCGTAATGTCAGACACTTATAATAACAATCAGAGCCTGTCATGGCAAAAAACAAGCACTTTTTGTGGACGTAAATGACTTTCCCTCAATACTGGACCAATTTCAGAAATTGTTGTCGGTCAGACACAAACACATGGAAAAATAGGCTCCAGGTTGAAAAATACCAAAGTTATCCTTTAGAGATGTGCAAACAGCTCTGGTGTATCAGGCCATTAGTGCATGTACAACAATAGTGTCTGGTTTCCAATGCATATATCTGATCTTGTAGGGCTGTTAGCATCTGGTCTTATAGGTGATGTCTGGTTGGGTGTTAAACTACCTGGTCTTAGTGTCATATGGATTTTCTGAGGCCTTATCTGGGTGACATCATCAGCAGTGCCCGAGGCCTTGTCGCTTAGCGGTGTGTCCTTCTGAGTACTCAGTTTGCTGGTGGGAAACTCCACAGCTGCTATACTGCAGTCTCCATCCAGCAGGTTCTGCTTCAGGTCGCAGCGGGACACGCCGGATCCCCCTTTCCCATACTCCTGAATAAAATACCATTACATGAAAGAAAATCCATTAAAGAAAAAGCTTTTTAGGTTTGCATTTATACCATACGATACAATACGATATACTTTATTGGCCCAATAGGGACTCAAATGCTACACACATGATATGCCACATATCGTCTTTTCATATAGCTGCCTCCATAGTAGTAATAATAAAGAAACAGACAACATATAAACAAAGCAACATGTACTAAAGCAAATCACAACCACACATTACATATATTGCACATGTTACACAACCAGTGATGATTAACCAGTGATCATTATGAGATGATGCACATGCACCAATAGCAGGCTCAGGCATCTCCCTTGTACAGGAGCCCCGAGGCCAACGCCCATTTTCAGAGGCTACTGCATGTTGAACAAACATTGGAGGATGATAACAAGGAGAATGCTGGGGAATGTTGGGAAATGAGGTTTCTGTTCTAACTTGCTGTTCTGAGCAATGAATAGGGGTAGAGACTAGACACTATATGTGTGTGTGTGTGTGTGGTGTTTTTACCTCCTGAGAGCACCACGCACAGCTGGGGTGAACAGTCAAGCACTGCTGACAAGTCGTGACTCCTTGTGATGTGCAGATGTTGGAACCTTTGATAATCACACCGACAGAAATGTAACACAAAATCAGTGGTGGAAGAAGCACTCAGATCTTTTACTTAAATACAAGTACCAACACCACAGTGTAGAAATACTCGGTTACAAGTAAAAGTCCTGCATTTAAAAGTGCAAATGTATTAGCATCAAAATATAGAATATAAAAAGTACTCCTTATGAAGAATGACCCATTTCAGAATGTTTATTATATTATTGATTATAATTATTGTTGTGTACACATTACTTTAATGTTGTCCTCTTAGCTGACTAATCTGTCGTTTCGGTTTTAGTCGACTAAGATTTCTTAAGTCAATTAATCATCTTTAATGCCTTTTCATGCTGAATGACTTATTTCCAAGAAACTTATGAGCACATCTCTGGTGATTTAAAGTGGTGCCTTTATGTGATTTTTTGTGGCGAAACTCAGTTTTATAGATATGTCGATTAAATCAACTAATCGATTTGTTGACAAAATCGTATGAGTGTTAGTCGACTAAGAATTTCTTTGGTGGAGGACAACCCTAGCTGCAGCTGGTAAAGGTGGGGATCATTTTTACTATATATACTGCCGGGTAATGTGTGAATTTCCCCAAGGGATCAATAAAGTTTTGTCTTTATCCATAATAATACCTCATAATTTATGTGTTGATTATATTTTGTATTATTAATCTAAATCCAAAGTAACAAATGTAGTGGAGTAGAAATGTAACGTAGCAGAAAATGGAAATACTCAAGTACAAGTACCTCAAAATTGTGCTTAAGTACAAGTACTTGAGGAAATGTATTTAGGTACATCCCACCACTGCACAAAATATATTTCCTTTTTC
This sequence comes from Sebastes umbrosus, assembly GCF_015220745.1. Taxonomy (NCBI): domain Eukaryota; kingdom Metazoa; phylum Chordata; class Actinopteri; order Perciformes; family Sebastidae; genus Sebastes; species Sebastes umbrosus. The sequence goes on along the minus strand of NC_051282.1, from coordinate 21,354,205 downwards.
CGGTTATGTTGAAGCAAAGTGACATATGTAGATAAAACTGCTGACCATACTTTTTAATCTTAAGTGCCATGCAGCTCTGTTCAACCACAAACACAGATACCACATCCATCACATTCAGTCTGACACTTTGCCAACATGTTTACGTCTCAGTTCAGTTTACCCATTAACATTAATGATGCTAAACCTCATTATATTTTCTGAGAGTCATTTGACCATATTAGCAAATTGCACCAAGCGTTTCATTCTATGAGTCAACAAATAACTCCAACCCCTTTTCTATCTGTTATCTTATTTCTTGTGGCCTATGGGTGTGGCTCACTCGAGTTACACACAGAAGTCTGTCTACCTATCAATCTATCTACCTGTGTAAAAAAGGGTTACATTTCAGATCTGAAGGAATATGCAGTATAAGAAAAATATATCCTACTTAAAGCTGAAGTAGGCGGGATTGGAGCAATTGTGATTAAAAAAAGTTATTTTTTATAAAACGGTTGCTATATCATGACAGTAGTACATGAAACAGGTAACCTGAAAAAAATCATGTGCCTCTGTGTCCTCCGGTGCTCCTAACGGCATACGCAAGATTTCACAGACCGGAGGAAAACAAGCCGTAAGAGCTGATCTTAGGTCTGCTCTCCAGCTGCCGTCTATGAGAGCCGGCTGTCAATCACTCACAAACTCCGACCAAACGGTCAAACTAGGCCGCGCTGATCAAATATGAATCAATATTCTGTTACGTTAATGCCTATTTCTCTCCTCAAATGTTTTCAGAATCATCTTGTAGTGCACAGTTTAGCTGTAAAAGGAGAACGTTTGTTACGCCGCCGCCATTGTGAAATCTGGTGAAGGAACGTGTCACATGACCGGAGCACAACCAATAGGAACGCTCTCTCAACAAAATGACCTGTGATTGGTCAAAGTCTCCCGTCACGGGCTGGATTTTTTAAAGCCTGAAAACAGAGCCATGAGGAGGTGCAGAAGTCTAGTTATCTCTCAGAACACTTGAATTACAATACGCTGAAAGGTTATTATGGAATTTTTGCCCAATGATACCAAATATATTCTGCCTACTGCAGCTTTAATTTGACTCTTGAATAATGGAACACAGTATAGTATATTGAACATTGAAGGACAACAGATCATTGCATGCATCAGTGCATATATTTCAAAAGTGGCAGATAAAATGTCTGAGTGCCACAGTGGCAGATAGTGAAACAAGTTAACTTCAGACTGCCTGAAATCATTTCAACTCCTAAATTAACTGTCATTAAGGCCTCTGATTAAATTACACATTGAATAAGCACCACACAGTAAGTCATATTTTCAGTTACAGTATGAGCTATTCCTAATAAAGTCTGATGGTGTAGACTACATAGAAAAATGTTTTAGTTATTTAGTTAGTTTTTAAGTGAATTGAGGACAAGTAAAATCTCAAAGCACACACATACAGTATAGCCTACACATTCCATGATAATGAATAGCTTTTAGCTGGGCAGTCTGTGGAGGACCTCTGGTCATCCAGACTGATTTCACTCCCTTATAAGGAAAAGGTGGAGAAAGCAGCGCAGTGACAGCAACCAGTGTCTCTCCACTCAACTCAGCTAACAGTGAATTATGATCACTTTGACAACATTATATTGAATAATCTTCACATGGGCTGCTGTAAATAGGAACAGTAGTAGGTGCCTTCAAAGATGCCCTGGAAACACCCCTAGGTCGAATAAAGAAGCAGGTGAAAGTTTTATTAAAAAGTAGCTCAAGGAATAATAAAAACTTACCGAAAACTTTTGATGCGGATGAGAAAAAGAGAAAGAGTAGAATCACTGGACGGTGTAAAACAGTCCCCATGTCTGTGGAGTAACGGAGCAGACTTGTCATGAGCTGTGTTTCCTTGAGGGTTTGTTCACTTCGCAACTTGAACGCCTTTCCTCATTCTTCACTTGACTGAACGCATATTGGGTCACACAGCTCGACTCATCATGTAGCAACACTTTCCATCCAGTAGATGTAAGACTATGTGGCATGTTGACACTCGTTTCTTTTTTCTTTTTTTAAACAATGTTTTTATTGAATTTTACATATATACATATATACACATACACTGTTAAGAATTTCCCAGTAAAATAACAGTAAAGAACTGGCAGCAGGGTTGCCTTTATGTTACTGTAAAATTAACATTATTATACTGTCGTTGAAATTTACAGCTTTGTTACTGTTAATGAAAAATACAGTTTGAACTGGTTGTTTTTATTAATTTCACAGTATTTCACAGTTAATTTACTGTTTAAAGATACATTATATAGCTGTTTTTCACCTTTCTTTTACATTATCTTACTGATTTGTTTTAATGCACTATTTAGGTTGTATTTTTTACATATATTTTAATAAACACTGCCTAGATGAATAGACTTAGCAGGTTACAGACATAGGAATAGTCACACTTAATACATTTAAAGGCACTTGTTAGGAAAAGGCTATAATCGACTTGTTGACACTTTTCCCAAAAATGTCTGCAAACCATAACAACATGTGAGTGAAGAACAATAAAGCTAATTCACTGATTTTACAATCATGTACAATGTACAAGCCTCACATGAGCAGATCAGGTCCCAGAATTAAAGACATACTGCATGAAACTGTTACTGATGATACTTTAGACAGTTTATCAGCAGCAAAGTGATGTTTTTTAAGAATACATTATAGTTCAGTTAAAAAACGGCCTATGAGCGTAATTTAACAGGTTTTCTTTTGTATTAACAGTAAAGCACTGTTTTTAGCAATAAAAGGTTAATACTGTTGAAATCCTGCTGTTAATTAACAGCAATTGTTTACAGTGTACAGACAGACCAACAATATTCATCATTAAATTATACAATGAAATGTTTAGTCAGAATTTCAAAGAAAGAGAGACATGACATTTCATGTATTTCACATATCTAACAAAGAAAACAAATAAAATAAAAGATAAGACAAAATAAATAAATACCTTTAAAGAAGAAGAACAAAAAAACAAACACACAACAAAACACAATAATTTCAACAACAGCACTCACACAACAGTTTACATTTGACTGTGCCCTTGACGTTCAAGAAACTCCAACAAAGGTTTCCAAACATTTTCAAATTCTGCTGCTTTTCCTCTGGTTATGAATGTAAGTCTCTCCAGTACAACACAAGATGCCATCTCCCTCACCCATACATGTATCGACACTCGTTTCTTAATGGTTTGAGGGGGAAAAAAACGACCCTAAAAGTCAGAGTAAGTGACAGTACATTAGAGACTATTTAAATAGACAATATGATTATTTTTGTACCTCATCTCAAGAAACACCTGGACAGATGTCTCTGCAAATCCCGAAAGCTGAAAATTAGATGGGGAGTAGGTGTGGCGAAAAAAACAAACAAACAAACAAAGCCAAGAAAAACCCCGAACAAATAAATCTGAACAAACTCTGAATCTTAAAACATGCTGCAGTCCAGCAGCTTGTTTCACTAATAACACTTTAAGTAGGGGAGACTGGGGATGGTTGAAACGCTTTCAGTTAATCTCAGTTACTCAGAGACTATTTGGACTAGACAAACCAAATTTTGACACATTAGATTTACATCTGTCTGCTAATTACCCATGCAATTTAAAGATAATTACGACTAGGGCTGTCAATCGATTAAAATATTTAATCGCGATTAATCACACTTTTTTTTAATCTAAATGTACCTTAAAGGGAAATTTGTCAAGTATTTAATACTCTTATCAACATGGGAGTGGGCACATATGCTGCTTTATGCAAATGTATGTATATATTTATTATTGGAAATCAATTAACAACACAAAACAATGACAGATATTGTCCAGAAACCCTCACAGGTACTGCATTTAGCATAAAACATGCTCAAATCATAACAAACTGCAGCCCAACAGACAACAACAGCTGTCAGTGTGTCAGTGTGCTGACTTGACTATGACTTGCCCCAAACTGCATGTGATTATCATAAAGTGGGCATGTCTGTAAAGGGGAGACTCACAAACTCCGATCAAACGGTCAAACTAGGCAGCGCTGATCAAATATGAATCAATATTCTGTTACTGTAATGCCTATTTCTCGCCTCAAATGTTTTCAGAATCATCTTGTAGTGTACTGTTTAGATGTAAAATGAGAAAGTTTGTAACCTGGCAGCCATGTTGGGACCAGTTGAGGAAATACCAAACACCGACCACGGGCTAGATTTGTTAAAACCTGAAAACAGAGCCATGAGGAGGTGCAGAAGTGTAGTTATCTCTCAGAGCACTTGAATTACAATTTGCTGAAAGGTTATTATGGATTTTTTGCCCAATGATGCCAAAAACATTCTGCCTACTGCAGGTTTAATATGTAAGTTGCACAAAATGTGTATGTAATGTGAGGCAAAACTGGAATCCATGAAACCCTGAATATGCATTTTTTAACTCAAAATGAATGAATCGCCACAAAGACTTGACGCTGCCAACACTGAGTTGTGTAGTTGTGGTAGAAGGACCCCTAGTGGGACAAATAATGTATGTAAAAGGATATGCAGTACTTTTTTTAGTGTCTGAAAGGACTGACTTAGCCCCAAGCTATCACTTTGTAATATGACTTCCCTAGAATCAGTCTAGCCAAACTCTCAGTCCTCCTCACTAAATTTATAAATCTGATAAGACCTCTTCCTTTTCCACTGAATGATGGAGAATGAGGAAATATGCCAGCTTCTAAAAACAAGAAATAAAAAGAAAATGAGGCAGAAAATAGGATAAAGCTAAGATTGTCCTACAGAAATGAACTTTGGGAAGTGTGGGTGGTGGTGTGGTGGTGTGTGTGTGTGTGTGTGTGTGTGTGTGTGTGGTGGGGCTTGCTGAAGCAGACAATGCTTCTTATCTCTGCTCTTGTCCATTTATTGAATCTTTATCTCTGTACCCTGCTCTTATTCTCCGGCTTGTTGCTAAGTTACTGCCACCCATGTCCAAGAATTGCCGCAAGAAGAAATGACAAAAATAGAGAAATAAGTAGAAAAGCTATAATAGTCGACTGTTCTGCTGGCATTCAGCTCTCAGTGTGGGTGGATGGTGCAGGTAATACACTGGGGGCAATCAAACTCCCTTCTCCAGTTATCGACTGATTTGGATCTATTGGCTCTCTGTGGTGATCACCCCCACAGATGAATGGCATTTTGGGAAGAGCAGAGCGCCAGTTGTCCTGAGTAAAAAGCCAGAGACTGGGTCAGACGGCAGCCAATTAAGGCTGAACAAGAAGCGAGGACGGGGGCTGGAGGACGAGAGGGGGATGGAGGGGTCCTGACCTGTGTTACAGATCTATCTGGAGCCCTTTAAGCTTTTCACTGAGTCTGAGAACGCCGTCACACAGAGCCAATATCAAAACGCAATTGCTCTCAGACAAAAGCAGTGTTTGGTTAACCACAACCGGCTTACCCTTTCCTGCTTCGCTGGGTTTAACTGGAGGGTGGGAGAGGTCAAGTGCGGGGATATGAGTTTTTGTCGGGTGAAGGGTTGGCAGGCTTATGAAATGTGCCCCCCCCCCCCACCAGAGTCGCTGACGTGGGAAAATGTGTATTTGTATTGTGATGCTTCGCTATCTGATCTGCCTTCACCTCCTCTAGCCCCTCTGGATCTGCAGCGTACATTTCCCTCTCAGGGGATGACAGCGTTTATGTGGAGAAAGTAAGAATAAATAAATAAATAAATAAATAAATAAATAACTGAGGGATGGAGAAATGAAGAGAGTGCATTTCTGTTGTGTGTTGTTTTAAGAAAAAAGATGCTCTATAACAAAGATGACGCATTACAAGCTCCGTCAATGGTTTGTAGTGGTATACACTTCCTGTCTCCTTAGTGGGCTTGGTCATGGCGTGTTTCGCCCCTCCCCTCCATCCCCCCCACCTCGTTTGGAAGTGTGAACGTCCAACACATTCTCACTCCCAACTCGTCAAATACCGTCAGTGCCCCTCGGCATCACCCCTCTTGCGTTACTTTTGGACAGACCAGGGACGGCGTGTCAATATACCCTCGTTACATGCATAGGGTTCTTTCAAAATAAACTTCCGTTTTCACAGGAAGTTAGTTTAGGTAACACAAGCACATAGTTAGGGTTAGGAAACGGTCGTGGTTGACGTTAACTTCACTGCCTGCGACTCAAGTGACTAGTGACTCACGCTACTCATGAGACTGACGATATTAACAACTCACGTGACTAACGACTGACGTGACTCACAATACCGACGAGTCACGTGATGAGTCAACGTTACTTTTAATTTTACAAGGGACACAAACACTCATCTCCTGGTTGAAAGTCTTGTGTGTGTTTGACCCGTCCACCAATGAACGGACTCTCCTGCAATTACTACTATGTCACTTGCTCCAGCCGTCGAATAACGCCACAGGTGGGTTTACATCGGAGTTAATTGAAAACCCGGTTCATCACTTACTGTTGCTAAAGGGTGCCTCCGTGCGGCGTTTCTTGATGCCAAGGGGCGCTTACCAAATGGCGATATTTGACGAGTTGGGACTGAAAACGGGTTGCAATGTCCTGTTGATGGATGAAAGCAGATTGGGTTATATTTGCATAATGTATTTATATTTTTCATTTTGCTAACATTAGATAATTACACAGCTAAAAGACATATTTAGAATTATAAAAATCAGTTAGCTAGGACTTTAGCGAACGTTAGTTGCCAGATCTCGCAAGAGTGTGTTGCTGAAACAGAAAAAAGGTCTCGAACAAAGTTAATTTTCTCCTGATTTGTCTGAAAAATTTAATTTTAGTGTCAGAATGTTCAGGAAAATATGTGACTTGTGAAAAATGGGTCCAATATTTACTTTGGTGACTGTGGGGCGAAAGAATTGGTCACAATCTGTGTTCACTTTCACAATAGACCAGAGCAGTGGTTTAATCCCATATGACGCAGATACAGGAAACTGACTCTCAGTGCGAAGTCTCCTTTCTGAACTGTCTCCGTTTTAAGTGCATCCATACTTCAGAACTGTGGGAAGTCTAATGCTGTTGAATAGAAGTGAGACAGCTGGAAAGAAAGAAGTTTGAAGCAACAAAGAAGACCGAAATGAAGGGAGAGAAAGAAGAGGCAGATCAGGGTAGCCTGCATTACTGAGATGTGTCTAAATGGAAATGAGGTTAATGGGTAGCGGCTGGTGGAGTGCACGAGACGTCTGCACTGGAGAGGAAGAGCGAGAATTTCTTCAATTACTTTCACGAAATCTGTAATCTGTTTCTCAAACAAACTGATTTTCACCAGAACGGATAGTAGCTGCACTAGAAACACACACACTCGCTCTCAGTCTAATATCCCTCTGCAAATCAAAGCAATCAAGTCATTATCTCCTTAAAATACCTTTAATGACTGATGGTTGCTTAGTGAGGGGTTGATGTGGGGCACCACTCTGCTGTGGCAATCTGTATCAGTGTGTAATTAATGACTGTATTTACCTCTGCGTGATTAAGAGTCCCAAAGGTGGCAAGCCCCTTAAAATCACAACATGGCCTCTAACAAGTTCCCCGCAGCTCGTGACCTTTACATATTTAATATGCAAAACACACTTTGTTAATGCACACTTTACTCACCTTGGTGTTTCCTGGCATATCATTGCACACGCTCTCTCCAGCACACCCAGGGACATGGCGGCGTCCTCGCTTTCCTGTGGGTGCTTTCATCAGCTAATAAATGGGCATCTTAGGAGGAATCTGTTAATTGAAACGAGAGGAAGTTGTGAGGAAAGTCTGCTCCCTCCGGGGCTTGAAAGGGGCGTGACCGCTTTGAGTCCTGTGGCATCACCGCGAACAGAAAGGATGTAGGGGTAAAGAGCAGAGGGGAGGTGGGTGTGGTCAAACATCACCTCCTTGTTGCTAGGGATGTCTTCACTTAGTTTGTGTTGCTAGGCTGCCAATTCCCTCATGTTAAGTGGAAACGTTTCCCCCCCTTCTCTCCTCCGTCCAGGCACCTCATCGCTCCCTCCCTCTCCTTCTCCTCTAAACCAAAATAACTTCACCAACCATCTGTCACTGGGCTCACAGGTCTACTGTTGCTTAGGAACAAGTCAGATGCGCACATTCACGTCTATGTGCATCCTCCTATGGATATACAATATCTTCATATACCAACAATAACCACCGCTTAGATACATGTCACTGCCCGTGACCGGTGCATCAATGAAATGTGAAGCATTCACAGCAAATCGTCAGTCTGATGCTGCAGGGAGTGTGAAGTTATAAATCAGCTACAGGTTCTTCACTTTATGAAGCTTTGAAAGGGCAAAACTTCCTGAAAGACATTTCATTTTCAAAAGAGTTGGGTACTTAGTTCAAAGGTGCAGCGTGGTCATTGAAGTTTCCTCCTCCTCGTCTTTCTCCTCATTTGTTAATTCTTTGAAGTTTTGTAGTTTAAAGCCTACAAGGAGGCATTGTTAGGTTTTAACTGTAGCGGAGGATTTACATATTGACAGAGAGATGAAGTGTAAGTACAAGCTACTTTCCATAATCACACGGCGATGAATAATAGAACAGAATCAAATTGCACAGCGTTGATTTACATGCTGCAAATTAATTTGCAGCAACCAAATCCGAAGGCTAATGAGATTACTTGATCTCATTGTACACGAAAAACACTGCTTGTTCTTTTGTTATCAGCCATTAATAAATGATCTGAGAGTAAACCACCTCCAGGCTTATGAAAGGTATTTGTGGATGGAGCTAATCATTGTTTGTACACAAGCTTGTCAGTCGGTGGCTGAAAGCTGCTTACACAGACATCAGCAGCATCCCAAATTGAATTTCACAGCCTTTGTTTTTTTAGATAAACAGCAGATTAATGTGACAGGCTCTGCAGACAAGTTTCAAAATGTTTGTTTGTTTAAATCAACCTGTTGAAGTTCATCAGTGCAGCGGTTCAATTTCACACCAATATAAGTACAAGTGAGATATTATGGTAAAATAGGAAAATACAATTTCTCTTCTGTATCTTTCAAAGAACATTTCAGTGTGTTCATGCGCAATATAATTATATTTGAAAAAGTTATATCAGCTTTGCCGATGTAATTAGATTATAAATATTAAATCTGTGCCAGCAGCAGTGATTTTAAGGTTCATTACAGAAGCTACATGTCCATAAAAAATCTGCAGATATTTTCATAAATTGGAAATGTTTGAAATTTCAAAGCCCAGACTAACTGGAAATCATATCTGTCGCATAATTTCCCTGCAGCACAAACTGGCCTTTTTGGGTAACTTTCAAACTTACTGGGCAAGTATCCATCCACCCAGTAACAATCTGTGTAGACGGTTATAGCAGAAATCTGCTCGGAGTCATCAGAAAATCCTTGCAAACATTTCAAAATCTTCAAACGATGTATGTATGGATGGAAATCAGCTTAAATATTTATAAGTAATGTAATAATAAAATCACTAGACCTATTTTAAACTACAGGTAGAAGGACATAATTAAGTTCTGACCTTAACTGAGAGAACTATTTTTGAGCATTTCATCCCAAACTCACTTTCTTTAAAGTCTGATACTTTATTGGTTGAAGTTTAGAAATATGCATAATCATATCGGGTAATATACTGTTAAACCAGTAACAAAAGATAATTCAAAAGATAAATATGGCACTCTACATATTAACACATTTTTCTCCACAAATGCAGTTTCTCAATACAGCACAGAGCTCATAATGAAACACACATTATGCATGCAGAAGGAGGAGAGTGATGAGGGTGAATTTCGTCAGCTTCATATAAACAGAAATGTAATAAGAATCAATAATGATTTGAAACTTTTCACTTAGTTCATCATATATTTGCAGTGGAACATGCTTACCCAAGGCTCATATTTCTTCACAGATCAGGTTACAGGGGCTTCACCTCCACTTGAGTAAGCTGGTGTCCAAGACAGCTGCAATAGTTACACACAACACCTGAAAGACAAAGCAATACTTGAATAACACATCCAATAAAAACAGAGAGCTGTCTGTTGTTCAGTGCTCTCATTACAGCCGCTGCCTGAAAGGAAAACAGAATGTGCACTGAAAGCAGGGGAGCCAATATTTCTGATAAATATTTGGCATGGTTCAATCGCAGATTATTAATTCATATCTTCATTTCTAAGTTATAGCTCGTCGTGCCTATAGTGGTTGCTCTCTGAGAGGCCACTAAGTCACAGTGACAGTTCCCTCAGCAACAGACACTAAACTCTATTAATACCTCTTCAAAGTAGAAGATGACAATATCTTTTTGGATCTAATTGAACTAAATGCTTTTTCAGGTTTTAAATGGGTTTTCAACACTTTCATGAGAAGCCTTTAAAGTTAATGTATGTCTGAATCAATATGCGTGAGTCTTTCAGGCGTTATTGATGTGCATAAATGAGTTGTGTTTTTTTTAGAAGAGCACACAAAATATCCACGTTTAAAAGTGAATTAACAGGAAGTGACACTTGTTTTGAAATGCATTCACATGTTGGAGTAAAAGGTGCATCTAATGTCAAATATTTTGTTTATTAGTAGCAGTTATTCACAAGAAAATAAAATGAATATCCTCCTGGAAACCGAGTAAAAAAAGTGTCTTCCAATTTCTTTTTTTGTGTGATTTCCTTCCTATTTAGGGTTAAAAGAAAATCTTACAATTTAGACTTTTCAATTCTTATTTCAAATTTTTTGCAATATGTCCACTGCAGTGGACCACAGGAGCATTTCAGTGTGAAAAGACAGCCGAATTTAGTAGATACAAAAAAAAATAATGTCTATAGAGTGATATTAAACCAAGAATACATTCAACTTGATTTAAAAAAAACACATGACATATCACTGGAAAGCCCATAATGACCTCTTTACAATACTCCAGTGGTTGATAGAGTAAGTCAAAAGAGTGAAAGGAGATGCACGTGGACAAAATATCCACTACAGAGGACACATGTCAATGGGCTGGGTCTTTATCTTACATATATGGATATATGTAAGATCAAATCAGACTGAATGCCACGTTGAGACTTGGTTCAAATTAAGTTTTATTTATTTATTTATTTTCTTTTTTTGCACATGAGAGGAGCAGTGCATTATCTGAGGCCATCTGACTACCTCCCCTGGTGAGGAGTGGTGGTGTGGTCCACAGGGGGAACTAACTCATCATCACTTTATAACGCACCAGAGACTTGGCACAAAAGAAGCGCTCGCAGGCGAACACAGACGCAAAGGGAACTGTCTCTTATTACAACGGAGGAAACACGTTTTGTACCCTTTGCATCGCTGATAGAAGAAGACTCACTTAAGACTTTTGAGTTGAAGAAACTTACTTTTGGCTGCACCTGATAGTGGCTTTTGGCTGTCTGACTGAAGGAGCAACAGGGATGAGGTGGATGTGGATGTGGTCATTACGCACTGAGGTTGTGGCAAAACTCCATGTTGCTGGACTTTAAAAGGCTTATTATTTTGGGATTTCTTCCTCTTATTTTTTCCCTGAAACACTCACATGACGCAAAGTTTTACTTGGAGTCCAGGTTTTTGTGGTGAGACTGCGGAGACTTTGGAGACGCGCGTCTTTTTTTTGCTGACAAACCCTGCAAGGAAACATGAACGTCTCCTTCTTCGACGTGTTTAACGGGAGTCAGACTCTGGTCGGGACTTTGGCGACGTACTCCGGCAACAGCACCGAAAACGTGGTGACCGGAGACGGCGGAGGAGGCTCTCTGCTTGTGCTGGCACAAGACGAGCGTAAACTCTTCGTCATGCGTGTGGTGCAGATCGCGGTGCTGTGCGTACTGTCGCTCACCGTCGTCTTCGGTATCTTTTTTCTCGGGTGCAACCTGATGATCAAATCGGAGAGCATGATTAACTTCCTGGTGAAGGACCGAAGACCCTCCAAAGACGTGGAGACGGTCATGATCGGACTCAGCTAGAGAGCATGGAGAGCTACAGAGGTTACTGTGGAGAGCTGGAAAGGTGTGAGGATCTGGTGCGCATCTGCATGTTACTTCTCAAAAGACGCTCTTCTCTGTGTGTCCTAGTGAGGAAAGATATGCAAAAACTTTTCACATTTCCTTCCGAAAAACGACGACAAGGAACGTAATCCAGCAACAAAATGTTCGTGCGTAAAAGTCTGTGCGTAAAAACATGGGAAATTGTTTACACGTGGGCTGATCTGTTGAATCTTTGGAGTGAATTTTAATGTTGCCAACTTTGAACAAAAGTGACGAAATGTTTACAAGCTGTTATACCTCATTTTTTGTTAAGTTATTTTTTTTTTGTAAATTTGAAATGATTGTTAATGAATGTTTTTAAAACAACTGTCAAAAAGCATGATTGTGACTTAATAGTTCCACCTTCTGCCAGTGTTACTATGTGGACGTGATGGACATGTGGGTATTCTCTATTACAAAAGTATTTTTCTTGGTCTCGTTTTGGTAAATACACTCTAAATACTGAAATCTTGCACGTTTTTTCAACAAAACTCCGTCACAGCTTTATGGAGTGGTTCTGGTCCTGTTTGGCATGCTCGCTAATTGATCTGTAAAAGTGATTTTTGGACCCGTTTTGCACTTTTGAAAATCACTGATGCTGCATGAATTATTTTGTACCAAAAAAAAACTTGAAATTGCAGCATGCAATTAAAACATTGAAATGGCCATATTAAGCGTTGTCATCTGTTAATTAACATGATACAGATCATGAATATATGCGTTTTTCTTCCAAAATTGTGTCTTGTCTTTCAACTTGGAACTTAATTAGTACTATACCAATCTCGAAAGAAACATTTACTAGTTTACTTTTTAATTTTAAAGTCAAATCAAACTTGTAAAACGTTCTCTGATCCATATCTCCCTTCAAATCTAATCAGATGTGATCTTCAGGCAGAGGATGAAGGCATTAAGTGAATATTTTAACATACTATATAGAAGGTGCACTTTTAAATGTTAAAGAAGGTATACACAGAAAAGGATATTTACATAGTTCCAGCTTAAAGTAGAGAAAAACAATCTGAAGCATTAGGTTCACATGGTTCAATCACACTTAATACTTAGGCACTCAGTAGAAGCAGCATGGCATTTATTGCAGCTTTATATAGAGAGGCGATGAGAGGCCAGGCTGAGCTATTCATCTTGTAGACAACAGGCCGAGCTCATATTGGCTTCACAGCATTTAATCTGATCTCTCTGAAGAGTGACCGGCTGCAATCAAGGAACATTCAGGCTCTCCCCGACCACTTAAACTCTTAAGGTGCAGTGGGGGCTGCCGGGAAGTTAAGTATGGCATCCAGAGCTCATGTTCGTCTTCTTCTTTTGTGCCATCAGAAAGTGTGTAGAGGAGAGCATAAATATGAATAAGCGAGCAGCGAGAGAGCCTACTGTATATGCAGCTTTAGTTCATTCTAAGAGGACATGTGGGAACATCCGTGAACTGTCCATGTGCTTTAAGATATCATTACTCTTCCTGTCCTTTATAGTCTGTACTCTGTACATTGTACAACCCCTTTTCCTTTCTCAAGAAAAAAAACTTTCCTAACTATTTCTATTCCAGACGGACAGACAACCCACAGAAAGGTGTCATTCAGCTGGCAGTTATTAGGTTTCCATTGTGTCCAGCTCAGCATTTTGGTTCAATTTCACATCCATTTCTTCTGAGTTTCTGTCTGTATCCCCTTCCTCTTCTCTCGTGCCCCACTCAGAAGCAACCAATGTTCTCATTATTATTTCAGTACTTGTTAGAAGAGCTGGGGTAGATGAATCCTTACAAACACACCCATGCATCCACACATGTGCCTATTCACCGTGCACACGTTGGACAGTGATGTGCAACAGACCAGCAACTTTCGACCTCAACCACAAGTATCCTAGAAAAACAACATGAATAAATAAAACTCATTAGATAATTAGACGTTAAGAGCTGCTATCTCAGACACAACACATAGTATGCATGCATATGAAAACTACTGTGGGAGATGGTGACAACTACATCCCGTGTGTGAAGTACATTATTGTTGCTTTTAAGTTTTCGGAGCACGGCGGAGAGCAATTAATGTGAAAGCATAAATGATTATTCATGCTTAGAGAGATCAATGTTTAAACCCTGAATATCATATTTTATTTTGAAGCAGGACACTAGAAGCATTTTTATAAACAGCAGGTCTGTGATTTCACTCAAATATAAACTGTGCATACCAGATTTTTTACAGAGTGGAGGTTAAGAGGTCAGGCTAAATTATCTACCACAATAAATGCAATCATTTTAGTAAAGAGAACTACTGTTAAGACAATTAATGATAGTTCTTTGTAAGCCTTTCCTTTGTTTCCACAGCCTGTAATGTAATCCTCAGGGAGAAAATAAATAAAATTGTTCTGGTATTGTTCCCATGTACCAGTAAATACTTGTTGGAAACAATGAAGCATGCATGCTATTTTTGGAGAGAAGTTTATCGTTCAGTTATTAACTTGTTTCACGGAAACTCAGTTTAAAAAAATATTGTACAGTAAGTCAGGCATTGTCTCAATGCAGTTCCCAGGGTGAGTAGGGAGTACAGTTAGAGGGGGCTGATTGTTGGCAGAGATTATACTGTAGATGTGTACTGTTTTGCTGTTGTCAAGTGGCTCAACAGTTTCTCGCAGAAGTATAGTTCCAGACCTCTGAATTGGTGCACACATCTGTGTTTTTAATAGATCTGGTGTTGTGCTCATTGGGGTCCGTCTCCCAAGTTGGAAGAACAACTCAGTCAATCAGCGTTTTGTAGGCGGGGATGTCACAATATCAGAATGGGGACGTCACCTTTCTGTGCCACAACCAGAAAAATAGCAACAGAAAAATGCCCAGAATGATGTCAAGCATGCACAAGATCAACGCAGCAATAAAGGTTGTTGTAAGTTGCCTTTCAGCATATTCCTTTGAATAACATGACAAACGTTACGCCAAATTCACACCAGAGCAGCAGCGAAATGCGGCCTGCTGTGAGCTGCCATGCAGTGTCTATGAAAACTGCGGCGGCCGTTCCAGAGCTCAGCGAGCTGCTGCTGTTTGATTCTGCGGCCAAACAATATTTGGCAAAAATTTAACTCTTAGTGGCGAAGAGAATACCCGCAGCCAATCAGTAAACAGATTCTGTGACATGTTGACTATGTTACAAAGAATTTCTTTCCACCTGAAACACATGAAGACGCCTCCCAGCCGCCGAAAAATTTAATTACTGCGGTGAGCCGCTGCCTGGTGTGAATTTGACGTTAACACTCTTAGAAGTACCGCTGACCACGTATGTACCGACTGAAAACAATGGCGACAGGATGGATACGTCACTCACTGACAGATTGATATTTAGCGTTTAAATGGCTGATATGCAAAACCATCACACCCTTACTTTATACTCGGGCTGTCCTCGACCACAGTAATTCTTAGTTGATTAACACTCATACGATTTTGTTGACTAATCGATTAGTTGATTTAATCGACAGATCTTTAAAACTGAGTTTCTCCACAAAGAATCACACAAAAGCACCACTTTAAATCTTGTGTTTACCAGAGATGTTTCTTGGAAATCATTCATTCAGCATGAAGAAGCTTAAAAAAACAACTAATCAGCTACAACTAATCTTAGTCGACTAAGAACAAAACGGCCGATTATTTGACTAATCAACTAAGAGAGGGCAGACTCCTTTATGCGGCACAAAATGAACATCACAAAACTATTACCACTGACACTGAATGTTGTAATTGACAATTGATGCTTCTGTGTAAGTCACTTTCTTACACTCTATTATCGTGGCTTGGCTGAATTCAGTTAAAATGACTCACCATCTTGCCTAAGATCCACTTAAAGTTCTTGTTTTCTCACTTCAGAGGCACTACGAGTCGCCCACTACCACTGAGCATATGCTAAAGAGTTAACATGTAGAGAAGCACCATCCGGTGTCCACAACAGATTGTGGACACTGGATGGTGCTTCTCTTCACCAGCTGAATGATCTGCAATAATCATGGTGTATTCTTTTGAGAAGGAAGTTATGGGCCCTCAAGTTGGGACTGCTTGACAAGGTTGAGATGTAGTTCATTATAATAAGTGCATGAGGAGGATATTAATAGGATAATGTTGCAGTGGCAGTGCAGGAACAACACATTAACATGTTAACCCTTCACCCAATCAACATATGTGTGCAGTTGTGCAGGTTTGGTGTGTTTCTTCTCTCTCTCTCCATAGGCTATACTGTACATTTGCTTGTCAGGAAGCGTCACCGCTGACCTTTTGCAGCAGAGAGCTCACAGAAAATAATGAACCCTGCACCGGCCATGAAATCATGACAGAAATAATGGTGATTAAACCAGCAGTGGCATTCAGCACTTAATTGTAATAACGACAGCTCTCCCAAGAAGAATGGCTTTGAGTGAAAATGCCTAATATATCATTGTCGCTTTTCATCAGAAAAGTCAGACCACAACACAGATTTGTCAGCGTAGCCGACACCGTGTGTAAAAGCCGTTTTCAATTCCCTCAGTATTTTTGATTAGACGGCAAGATACACAAAAGATCTCTATGCCGATGCAGGTCCCACAAGGATGAAGTGGCCTTTCTCAGCCCCATTCAATCTGTTTCTAATGGAATGTGTTGTATTCAAAGGAGGACGCAATAACAATACGTGCAATGAAGTTGAGGAATGGAAACGGTATCTCATATCTCACACGGGGTGAGTGGATGTAAACTCTCTTTTCACTCTCTCCCTTTGGTCCACACACACAATAGAAAGTGGTGTGACTTGGCAATCATTTCAAAAGGTATCACCTGGCATCTACACTTAAATTATAGTTTATGTTTTGCTTTCATTTCACTTGAACAGAGCCTGTTATTTGCCACTAAAACACAACATTCGCTAAAATGCTTTGCATTCTTAAAGCAATTCTGTTCATTTTTATAGTTGTTGTGAGACCCCTCACTGGTTTGAGCCCGTTTCCAAAACCACTAAAAGCACTGTAAAACACACAGGCGTGTGTTTGTCTGTATGCATACACATACAGACAGACATACACACACCTTTCCTCCACATCACTCCAGGCAAATTGTGCTGCATCCAATTCAGCAGGGAACCGACAGTCCTTGCATTCAAACTCATGAAATTTTAAATAAATCTATTATGTGCAGGCAAATGAACAACAAACAACAAAATTGCCTCATTCTTTCCATTACCCACAACACCATGAAGTTGCGATTACATACACACACACACACAACTACGGAAATAAACACTTAACTCAATTAACGCGTTTCGAACTGTCCACAAAATGATACACCTACATCATTTCACACTCACAAAATGTGTTTTCTATGCAGCACATATTCTCAGCGTGAATGTGAGCATCATTTGCCAATGTGACTGTTTGTTGATTTCATAATAAGACTGTGCTGTCAGCTATAACCCCGAGGCATTCTTCAGCTCTGGGGTGATGTCATGTGTCGCTGTGCTTTTTTACCGGCCTTGAACTAGGCCTGGCAGTATGTCAGTGAGTTCTCACTCCAGCAGCTCTGTCCCTTCCTCCCCTGATGCCTTTCATTCTGTCTGCACTCTGTACTTTCCAGACGCCACCAACCAGCACTGCTGTTGAATTCATACAGACGTGCTGTCTTGTAATAATGGATGGGGAATAGGAGATATTAAAAGAAACAGGATGGTGATAACTGGGATATTATCACAGTCACCTTGTTGTTGTTTTTTGTTTGGTTTAGAAATAATATGAAGGTGCTAAATGCGAGATTGGGAGCATTTCCAAGCCAGCGCCTTGCAGGTAACGGAGCAAAGAATGTATATTGGCTAAGAAGTGAAAGTCAATTATACGTTCGATTGCAACGCCAGCGCTCAGCAGCAGACCTAGTGCCTCCGTTCATTTTGGACTGTAATCGAGGACTCATCACTGCACTTGTACAATCTGGTCAGATTGTCTTCACTTGCTGCGCCCAGCAGCATTGGTATATTTTAAATGTAAAAAGCCATTCTCAGCAGGTTTACGCATGTAGATATGCTCCAAGTTTGTACTTGTACATAAAAAACCTACAATCTTAGATGCAATAATTGACTAGGATGCTGCTGGACATCAGCCCGCTGTGACCCCTGGCGCTGGGTCGAGTACAGACGCTAACTGAAAGCCCGTCTCCGGGAAATATGACAGCTACAGTAGCTTGGAAGATAGCGATAATACCGGGCTGTGAGGAGAGCAACGACAGCTCGGACAGAGACGGACCTTCAGCTAGTGGAGGGTGTGCTAGCTTGTGCGGTTGCATTGGTCTGAATCTGTGAGATAACCACACCCCATTCACTTCAATATAACAGATGGAAATAAGAAGCGATGGGAAATAAATTTGGCATTAGAAAATAAAAGTCCCCTGAAATAAATAAAAGTAGTCCTTTGAAAAACATCCTTTTTAAATAAAAAACTATGTATTTATTTATTTAACTATTTTAACTCCTTTATATATTTTTATTATTTATATATTATATGTATTGCCTAATTCGTTTATTTCAGGATTAATATTATAGCCATATTTTTTTAATATTGAATAAAAATGGCATTCCATAGAAAAGACGCTGGGGCTTGTTTGTAATTTCTTTAAAACAATCGCAATCGTCTTGGGCGGCACTAAGCACAGGATGGACAGGACAACAGTGCCCTTGCAAAACAGTAACACGCACATAGAGAAAGGGGAGGAGAACGCGGCGTGAAACACGCGGCCAATGACAGGCTTATACCCACAGTCCTACACCCGGTGAGTCAGACTAATTTGCCAGTGAAAACAGGGAACACAAAAGCTCTCTAGTTAAAAGAAATTAATTATCCTTCTTATTGGCTTCTTAATGGATGTGGGCACTTATTTATTAGTGTGCTTTTTAAAAAGAGCACAACATAAAAAGGTGGGACTTTATTTTGTATGAATCATTAAATTATATGCAAATTAGTACTTAGTATTCAAAGGTTTAGATCTCACATGTGCTTATTTTGTGTAAAGAGCTTATATTTAGAAGGAACAGATGTGTGTAATTAAATGAAACAAACTGAGAAAAGCCAGTGGTAGTGTGATCTTAGCAGCACAGGTGGCCCCGCAGTCTGATTGTGCTCTGCAGCGTTACTGTATTGAGAGGAAAAGAGGAAGAACAGGTACATCAGTGTGTGACTCACTGCTTTCATTGAGGAAAACTATTTTAAATTAAATTATCTAATGAGCCTCCAACCCGAAGGAAAGTTTTAGACGGAGCATAATGGCACAAAGGCTCATTGTCTGCGCAGGCCTTCGGCAGTAAGTTAAAATCTAATTCTCGTGAGGAATGGCGAGTCATACGTTTGCACTGAACCATCTTTCATCTCCGTTTCTGCATTAATCGAGGATCACGTCCAGGTCAACGCTGCACCTGGACACGCACCCAGATCCAGTCAGAGCGAGGAGACAGCTCGGCACTGGGGATGTCAGATCAAAACAGGAGACGGGCGCTTGGCACAGGTTGTGTCTGATTAAGTCAGCGTTCAGGGAGGAGCACTGGAGAGAGAGAGCTGAGACACAATGACACAGCTTGGCTGTCTTAGATAGGAGATGATCACCATGGGACTAATCAAGCACACAATAAACAAAAAAGCAAACATCCAACAGAATGGGAGCTGATTCTGTCAAAGGCGAACAGCATAATATGCATTTCTCTAATGACCGCGTCCTCTCAAGGGGACGGTGGGTGTCTCATCTCATTGATTTCCACGGAAAATCATTTGGTATTGACCATAAACTGTTGCAGCATCATTACAAACCTTCCACTGCCTATGATACGCCTCCCCCAAACCACTTATGGCCGAATGCAAGATAATTGGTGCCCGTGTCTAACTAGTTTATTATGTATTAATAAACTCAGGAGTGTGCGTAGAGATGTGTTAATTGGCTCGAGTTGGTGGTAGGCACTATACAAAGCTTGCCCACAGCCGGAGGAGGTTGGTGGTGGTGGTGGGGAGTCTGTCAATCAGCCGTCCTCCTTAGGGAGAGGAGGAAAAAGAAGAGTGTGAGAGGAGATATATTCAAAGCCTTATCTCACATTTCTTCTCTGGCTCTCTTTCTACCTCATCCCTACAGTGGATCGTCAAAGAGAGAATAACATCCGCGCTCTCGTCTCTGCCCTGTCCTTCACTCTGTTCCGGCTCCGTCGTGTCACTCTTCTAGATATGATCTCTTTTCATCTCTTCTTTGATGTCACTATATCATTCACCGTTATAGAACATTACAGCTACTGAGACGCCTTCAAACTTCTGCTTCTTAAAGGGGTCGAGGTGACATCGGACGACCTCTGATGAGAACGCACAGAGCCTTTCTAACTAGTCTAGTGGCTCTAATTAGAGATTTACTAATCACCTGCCACAGAGATCGATCAGAAAGAATTACAACACGGCCGTAAACTTATCACAAACACCGGATTGCAACATGTGACCACCATTCACATGTATTGTTGAATGGCGTCTTTCTTGAGGCTGTGAGCAGAGCTCGTTTATCAGTGACAAGAGAGCGAGAGGAAAAACCTTAAAAAAAAAAATTGATTGTACTCTTCCCTGACATTATCTAAACAAACCTCTCGCCATGCCCATGCACACACACCCACACGTGATTGTGAACACACACACACACACTGCTACCAACACATGAGGGCTGCAGGGTGGTGTTGCCATAGGAACGGGGAAAGGTAATGGCCATGTTCTTGAGCTGATGCCGCAGGGGGTGGAGGGGCGAAAGACGGGTGTGGTGTGTGTGTGAGGGGGGGTGAGGGAAGGGGGTGGTTGAGTCAGACTTATGGACTAATGATAACAGCTTTAACTTCAAATCTGCCATCTTACTGTCGCCATCCACCGACTGACGTTGGCGGCGACGACTCCGTCACCAGCGCACTAATAGGATAGCATTTGAAGAAGTTCTAGGCAACAGTGATGCCATGCTATTTGCTTTTAAAGCCTTCAGCAGAACATCCAGCTAATGTGGTTAATGCTGTCAGCTTTGATGCACAGAGAACGGCCGCGCATCTCCATGCATGGCCTTCCCTCTCCACCCCAGGGGTATGAATAAATGATCCCTAATGCAATGAGCTCAACCTTTAACCAACGCTGATGACCATTTCTGTGTGTGGGGGGGGATTAAATATTACTGAGAGAGTGCAAATTATTTAATCATATCTCAGCAGCCTGTCCCTATAGTGAGCTGTTTAAGTGTCAGGAAGCTCCAGGGTCTCATTCATATTTGACGTATGCATATATGGTTCCTAAAAAATGTTCTTATAATAACTACCTGTAAGTAATAACCTGTAGATACTACTTCTGTGGCCTCACTTTACTTAAATTTTAGGGCTGGGCAATTTAGATCAATATCATATCAATAAGATAACAAGGAAAAAGTGAGAAGGGCTCACATAACCCCGCTCACCGCTTGACCCTACTAAAGTAGGGCCAATGGTTTAGCCCTTTAGGAACTAATGTAAGTAGTCTATTGAGCACAATGTAGCTTGTTATTAGCTCACCTTCCTCAAGTCCAGGGTGCCCAAAAATGTTTAAATTTTGGGCACCCTGGACTTCTAACTCCCAAAAGGCCAAAACTAGACCACACTGTCCATCCATCAGACCAAATTGAAGTTCCTAAGTTAAATAATTTCCAAGTTCTGCTCCGGAAACGAAAGTGTGACCCGCGAAACGGACGGACGGACGGACATGCGGATCGTTATCTTTGCAGCTCTAAAGTAGTTCAAATTAGCTTCAACTCAACCAACTACTACATTAAAGTACTGCTACATATTAATACATCAACAATAATGATGATCCACTGACGTTCTGAGTACATTTTGTTTGCTAATGCTCATGTACTTCTAGTCAAGTTAGATTTTGGATGCAGAATCTTAACTTGTAATGTATAATGTTTTATAGAGTTTGTATTACGACTTTTATTTCAGTAAATTATTTAAATAATCTTTCCACCAGTGGAATATGGCTACTGTATGCAAAATCACATAATAAAATAATCGATTGGTGTTAATTAAAATGCAACAAACATTGTTTTACTTTTATACACTACGAGACAAAACTCTTCAAAATGTGGGAAACAAAACCTAAATAACCCATTTTTTAAGCTTTTTAAGCCATGTTCCGAATTTTCTCAAATATGATTCAGGTGAAAGAGATAAATTATGATATTGAAGTATTGTCCAGCCTTAGTTTATGTTGTTAAAGTCGTCCAGGGTCGATTTTATTCGAAAAGCCTCTTTTCTTAAATATCCACATGCGATGTGGATTGCATTTCTGTGGTGGTATTTGAGAAGCGCATCTCTCTTTTCTTTTTATTCCTATAAAAAAACAATCTGTTATTCCAAAGGAGTTGATGTGAGGTGCGTGGGCAGCGCTGGATAACAGGATGAGAATTATCTTTAGGGCCACTCTGCCAATTAAACATAGTTTATTAGTTTCCTCATCTCACACCGAGTTGGTCATCACCACTGCTGCTGCTGCGGTTGTTCCCATCTCCCCCCCTTCCTCCGTCTCCTCCTCCTCCTCCTTTCAACCGCTTGATGCTTCCCTTTGTGTCACTTTACCCACACGATGACAGGGGGCTTTTAAAAATAGAGACGATCCACCCAGATTACAGCGTTTTAATTACAGAGCGGTGGATGCGATGGGGGTGTAGAGGCCCCTCTCCACTGACAGCGAGTGGGGAGGGTTGAGGAGGGAGAGTGGTACAGTGAATGTAACTGTGTGCTAATTAGTGTCGTCTGCCATATTGAAGCTCTCAGCCTGTAACCGTCTATTATACATGGATTGTTGGCGGTGTTTGCACTCTGAGCACTCCATAAACACACAGCAGTGGCCACATCACTGTTATTTTAAATATTAATACCAGGAAATCACCTGTGGGGAGACTGGGAGCAATTCAGACAAGGAAGCTGTTTCACACTCAGCTCCTGCAATCAGGGAGACACTAGAACGATGATACCTGTTCTGGATGTGCTCGCCATGTTCTCTGTCAACCCCAGAAAAAGAGACTTCATTTTAACTAATTTGACTGATTTTGAGGCATGAAAGTTTTAAAGTAACCCTTTATCTTAATGCCCCTAGTATTTATTAGCAGTATAAACGAGAAATGGTTTATAACACAACACAATGTTGACTGTTTATAAAACTTTACATGCACAAAATATAATTTTTGCCCTTATTCCCAAAAAAATATTCCTACTAAGCAGTTTACGTAGCTTATGAAAATGAATATTCCACTAATATTCCTGTTTGCATGCAGCCGTGTATACTCCGATTAACGTAACCGGTGGCGGACTTCTTCGACCGCGCAAACACAGCCTCCCTCTTTCATTCCTTCAACCACCTTCTTGAAATGATCGGCGTTGTGATATTTGAGCATATCCAAAAACCTGTTGATATCAGTGGTGTAATGTAACAAAGTAATAATACTTTTGTTACAGTACTAGAGTTTTTTATATTTCTTTCAACTTTTACTTTTACTCCTCTACCAAAATAAAATGTGTATTTATACTCCAATACGTTTCCTTTAAGCATCTTCGTTACTTCGTTACTATTGGAAACAAGCAGGTTTGGCAAATCAGTGGTCCAATAATCTGATCTTGCCTGAGTTTCTATCCTCAGTTGTTCTCTGTCGTGACTAAGTTTTGACTGCTGACATGTGTCAGGCCCTCATCATAAATGTGGCCATAGATTGAACTTAGTTTTTACTGTGGGTCTGGATTTATCATTTTTGGTTTTAAAGGAATTTTTTTTAAATCTCTGATCATCTATGTCCTGCTTTCTTGTTTTTTTCACTTGAGAAATATCTCTCGAATTAGATCTTTTATTATATTTAATGATCTTCAAAGAGTTTATTCATGTTTTTATCACTTCTTGTCTGGATTATTGTAATGCCGTGTTTACGTGCCTCGGCCAAAACATGATTACGCGGCTTCAGGGTGTCCAGAACGCAGCCGCCATACTTTTAACCAAATCCCGAAAGCATGATCCTCTCTCCTGTATTTTAGCTTCCCTTCACTGGCTGCCTGTCCGTTTAGAATTAATTTTAGTCTTGACGTTTAAGGCCCTCCATGGTGAGGCACCGAGCTACCTGGCTGAGCTTTCATTACTCACCAGCCCGTAGCCTGAGGTCCTCTGACAAGGCCCTGTTAGCTATTCCCCGGTCAAGGCTGGGGTGACAGGGCGTTTGGAATAGCTTACCTGAACAACTTGGACTAGAAAAATCACTTCCCTTTTTCAAATCATCTCTCAAAACTCACTTTTACTGCTTTTTATTATTATCTTATCTGTCACTTATTAATTTGTTCTTTTATATGTACTTTTATCCATTATTTTATCTTTACTTTTAGCTGTGATTATGAGTTTGTAATTGATTGTTCTCCTGCTTTCTTTATGTCCTTGTTTGTGAAGCTCTTTGTAATGGTAGTTTTGAAAGATGCTATATAAATAAAGTTATTAATATTATTATTAGGTTGTGGTGTTAAATGTTGCTGCTTCATTAAAAAACATATCTGTTTGCTTACTACATTTTATAGTTTGTTTAAAAGCATTTATTATTGATTATACGTAGACACAAATCTTTGTAATGTCCTGACAGAGGTATTTCTTCAAATAAATATGAATAAACACACTACAACTACGTATACTGTGTCATCATGCATTCATTAACTGTTTATACACCAGTAATAGGTTGCCTACAGCAGTGTTCCAAAACACATGTCACGTATGTGGCTCAAAGGTGTATTATAGATATAAATCTTATGGAAGAAATTCTGCTAATTTATTTGGCGACCCTAATAAAATCTCCTGTCTTAGGACAGACTGGTCTATAGGAGAGATTTAACAAATACAAACACACATACACAGACCACAACTTACATCTCCTTACAACTACAATGATGTGCTATACATAATGTATTACAGTAACTGTTGTTATACTCTTAATGAATGCTAAATAGTAAATAGGACGTGTTATCCATGTTTCTAATCTAAACACATCTGTTTAATAAGTAGGTTGTTGATTAAGGGAGTAGTCTATGTTATCAGCTGTTGTACTATTGTAGCCATCAGGCAGCATATCAATATTTCATCATGTAACTGAGGCCACATGTCATAATGTATGCAGCACCCTCTCCGTCTGTGTTCACATGCTAGAAAGACAGAGAATGTCTCCTTTATTACATTTTAAAAGTTAAACATGTTTCAGTTGCACATTATGTTTTAGTGCTGGAAAAATTAAATACTATACTAAGAAATGTCAGCACGCAAATTAAATTCACTCATTAGCAGCCTAATTAGCATCATAATTATTATTACTTTCCCAATTATTTGTTGACTTGTACATCTGAGTAAGTAAAGTCTTACTTCCTTTCAGACTATTATCAAGAACATCCTACCCAAGTTTTAATTAAAAATGAAATTGAAGATATTTTTTTACTTTGACATTTAAGAGATCAGTGTAATAAAAAACTAATTACCTCCACTGTGATTCACTGTTGAAAAAAACACTGAAACATAAAAAGTCCAGAGTGGGTGGATACTTTTATAGACAAAGTATTATAGTTTTAGTTCTTGGAGTTACCGCTGCTCTGCTTTTGGCTTCTAAAAGTGGGATTAATTACACAAACAGCCTGTGTTGCATACTGTAGGTCAATGTAGTGATCACAGGCGGAGGGAGTGTGTGTGTGTGTGTATGTGTTGTGTGGGTGAGTGAGTATGTTTGCATATGCAGACTGTTGCTTGTATTTTGGCACCTTGGCAACCTGCTACTGTGAGCCTCTGCATCACAGCAAACAGGTTAGAATTACATACTGAGTATCTTGTAAATAATATCAGCTGAAGCTCTCACATATGGCGTGGACAGAAGATATTTATCCACACTTTGAGCCGCATGATTTTCAGATATTTCCTGTAAGTGTGCATTATTTTAACTCTTTCACTTCTGTGTGTTATTAGGCTGTCGGACTAAGCTCTTATCTTAGCAACAACTAACCTGCTGCTCTCTGTGGAGCTCAAACACCCGTCACTGAGTCTTACGTCATAATGCAATCATCTCTAGTATTACAAGAAGTGATGTTTTTTAATATAGTTTGCATATGGGGAGATAATCCCCGTGTTTTTCCCCTTCCCGTGGAGTAGAGCCACACCTCCTGTACAGTTTATTCTCAGCCACTCTGCCTCCAGGCAGAGAGCCTCATTACGGATCCATCTCTCCTCCAGGCTCCTCAGCAGCCCACCACTATCCTGCAGCAGCTCCCAGCGACCATGATGCCTCCTGGCTCTGCTCCTTCCATTAGGCCCGGTGGTCATGTCAAGGAGGGTACGGCACACTGTCACCACACACAAACTAAATCTCAGGATTTCACACTCGCGGCTGTTCTTGCCAGTATGTCACATTACTGGCATCCTAGCAAGCACTCAGATATATTATTTATGGTCTACTCTTGAGCCTGGACAATTGCATAAAATGTGTGTGCATGAGTGTGTGTTAAATTCATATCCAAGTGCTGCAGCAGGCTTTAGTCAGCTCGGTTAGTACTTTACTTCTAAAGGGATTAATTCAATTATTTAAAATAAAGTTTTGTAAGTCAGCGACATTTAGTTCAGAGATTCAAAGGTTAAAACTCTTCCAGCAGCCTCTGCTTGTGAGTTTAAACATAATGTGTTCCAAAAATGTCTAAGAATTGTTACTGTGCTTAGTGATTTTAGGTTATAACAGTTATAATGGCTGCTTAAACCCAGCTACTA
Source organism: Sebastes umbrosus (assembly GCF_015220745.1). Taxonomy (NCBI): domain Eukaryota; kingdom Metazoa; phylum Chordata; class Actinopteri; order Perciformes; family Sebastidae; genus Sebastes; species Sebastes umbrosus. The sequence continues at coordinate 21,327,427 of NC_051282.1, read as the reverse complement.
TGTCACTTTGAGTTTAAAACACATCCTGTGCTCCAACTTAAAGTGAATTAATTTAAAGCTAAACTCATGGTTTGTCACATAAGCCTACTTTAAGCAGCACGAAGCAACTTGCTTGCATTTTGGGGCAAACGCCTAAAAATTCGTTAAAAGTTTGAAGAATGTCACAAAACAAAAATGATGTAATTTGATTTCGTTACCAGATAACTTTGCCCTCACCCTGCCCTCTCAGTGACTGGAAAAGTTGAATGCTTAGCTTTAGAGGTTCATCCAAGTTTTCCTCTAATGGATCACTCTCTTGCTGCTGTAGGAGTTTTAACTTGTGAGCATTGAAAATGGCCTTACCAATCACCAAATGTCTCTTGGGTGTAAAGTATTGATCTGCAGGGTCTCAATTATTACAGATGGTACATTCTTCTTTGTTACAACCACACTTTATGTTTGATATAATCCTGTCTATTCTAACCTTTAACATTAATTGACTGCCATTGTTACCAGCACATTAGCTGTGACAATACTGACAAAACAATTCCACTTAAGAGGATACAGTAGATCAATCATTCCCTGGTGGGTCGCAGGAGATTATATTAGAGTCGCCAAATAAATTTGCAGAATTTCTTCAATTTCCTTCCTTCCTTTTATTAAATATTTATATCTGCAGCACACCTTTGAGCCACATGAAGGAGGTTCATATTATTCATCGACTGTATATAAGAAGTGGACGTAGTCACCGTGACGACACCCATTGGTTTATGGACTGTTGTTTTGAAGGCTTGAGTTTGGCATTTTGGTCGTCAGAAACAAAAAGAACAACATTTTCCTTTAACATTTTTAAGGATATATTATGTTTGTATTGTCGCCATCTTTAAGCCGTCACCATGTTGTTTTTTTGCAACCAGAAGTGACACGAGAGGTTGGAGCTAAGTACAACCAAACGCTGAATAAGACATTTCTAGGCGACCAAAAAGGTTATAATTAATCTTCATGAACTGAAATCAAACTGTGAAAGGGTTAAAGCTGTAAAAGGAAAAGACGGACAACTCCCAGAACGGACAACACTATGGTAGCGACCTGTCAATCTCAGGGTAGCCACGCCCTAAAGCATCCCCTGCTTTATGGTCTATTTGACTCTAAATGGGACCATAATTTACTAAATGAACATCATGCTGTATTGAAGAAGACTTGAAAATGTAAACTCATGTTTGCTGAGGTTAATAAATCAATCATTTTCTCATAGACTTACAATCAGACTTCTTTTTGCAGCCAGAGGAGTCGCCCCCTGCTGGCTGTTAGAAAGAATGCAAGTTTTAAGGCACTTCTGCATTGTAGCCTTCTTATAACATTGAATCTAATATGAGAGGCTAGTGTATATTCTGTTTGTTTTTACTGATGAGAGGAAAAAAACGAGGGCCTGTTTGTTTATCATTTATTTGGTCTCATTTATAAAGTATTTAACATGTGTATATGTTTTCAATAACACATGCATAAAATGAAGTTGTGATTCATCAAACGTATATCCCTTCGAAATGACTGGTTTACTTATTCAACATAAGGCCTATTGTGAATTGGGTCGCGATGGATTGTTATTTAGAAAGTGGGTCCCCAGAAAAAAAGTTTGTGAAACACTGCATTAGATGGACGTTATAGGAAATGTTGTCCATGAGACTGATAAGGGCGGGCCAGGCTAATCCAGCCATCACATGCTTCAACGAGTCACATGTTCTTTGCATGAATAGTCCTCAGACTACCATTAGATGACATTATTGCTATATTATTTATGAAACTGACATAACCCCTTCAGATGGTGAAATATCACAAAGTTTTGTGGAGTTGCTGAGTGTTGCATCACTGAGCTAACAAACAACTCCTGCCCAGAGATATCATTCATATTGCCTGGAAAGCATTTAATTCATCAGGGTGACAAATACTTAAAATTTACATAGACACACATATAAATCGAGTTCTTAAATAACAGTGGAATTATAATAACTTGAATAGACTCTCCTAAATCTTGGCTCAGAAAGTGTAGGAAGGAGTGAAATAATTTTGCGAGGTGAGTCATTGCCAAACAAATATTGAGTGACAAGAAGGTGAGAAACCTCCCGTTCACCACCTCGGCTTGACACAATGAGGATTAATCACCTGGTCGCCCCGAGGGAGGAGGACAGAATAGCAGGCTGATAAAATAGACAAGACAATCAGAGGAGCGTCAGATAGTGCTGATTGTGCTGTGTGTGTGTGTAATATTCTCCATATGCAGACCTTGTGGAGCTGATGATGATCCAGAACGCCCAGATGCACCAGGTCATCATGAATAACATGACCATGTCGGCTCTCAGCTCGTTCGGATACTCCAGCCCTCCGTCGGGCCCTGCGGTGGGTAAAGACAAGGATCAGGGTCAGTTAGGTCAATAAATTAAGTCTAATTTTATTAAAACTGGCTTTGACTTTTAAAATGGAATAAAAAAAAATGACACAGAGAATGAATTTGCTCATAACTTGCAATATGAAACTTAGTTTTTAAATGTGTATCACCTTTATCTTCATATAAAATGTAGGAAAAACGTTTATTGAATTTTACTTCGCCACAAAATCAAATTCTTCCACTCGACATGTACAAATAATCTCTGGTTTTATTAAAGCGTCACAAAGTTTCCTCTAAGCTCATTGTTGATATTTTGAAACTCAGATGTGAAACGCAACAATTAATCGATTAGTTGTCAACTATTAAATCAATCGCCAACTATTTTGACAATTAAATCAGTTTGAGTCAATTTCTAAGAAAAGAAAAGTAAATATTCTCTGATTCCAGCTTCTTAAATGTGAATATTTTCTGGTTTCTTTACTCCTCTGTGACAGTAAACTGAATATATTTGAGTTGTGGACAAAACAAGACATTTGAGGACGTCATCTTGGGCTTTGGGAAACAATGATCGACATTTATCACCATTTTATAGACCAAACAACTTATAGGTTAATAGAGAAAATAACCAACAGATTAATCGACAATGAAATAATTGTTAGTTGCAGCTCCAGTTTCAAGTAATCAACAGTGACTTGCGAAGAATTTTTTGGGGGGTTGGGTGTTATAACAAAATACACAAGTGTATTGCTCATATTTGTTGAATGGACAACATATAATAGATGCCACTCACACTCTACCTTTTATTTACTCCTCTACTTCATGGGTTTTTTGGGGTTTTTTTTATTGTTTTTACATTTATCCTTTGATATTGCAAATATATTGTTATTAATTGTTTTTTTATTTGTTTGTTTGTTTGATTGACACAACAAACATTAATTACTTCTTTATTGTTTTCTTCCATTTACATGCATGTTCTTTTTAAATATCTATATATTGTAATTTGCTTAATGAATTGTGTATATGTATATATATGTTTTGTTTTTATTTTGTTCTTTTTCATTTTTATTTATTATTGAATTAACGCTTTGGCAATATTGTTCATCTGACAGTCATGCCAATAAAGCAAATTGAATTGAATTGAATTGAATTGAATGGAACTGGAAAACTATGGCCATAATCCAGGACTGAGTCTACCTTTACGGTAAAACAGTTTAATTTATTTTCATTTCAGCTGACATTTTACATTTTTTAAGTCAATAATCCACCTTGTTGTCATTCCTTAAAACTTCTTAAAACAAGTAAAAATCAAATTTCTTACACTAGAGACAGTGTCACAGTTAAGCAGTGGAATCTTTGTAATGATCTTCGTCTTGCACTCAGAAATAAAGCTGGTCTGTTTTTCTCCTTCTCTGTGTCAGGCTCCCAGAGATCTGGTTATAATTCAAGAGAATGAGGCTGACCCAGATGTATACCACCACTATTACCAGCCTGCCCCTTACCTGTCCTACCATACATCATGGCTCCAGCCTCAGGCTACACTGGTCTACCAGGACCCCAACAAACCCACCTCTCCTCCTCCACACAGAGACAGGTGATCACAACTCCTGCATGACCACCTCATTTACTATGACAACTCATTCAGTGGTGTATCAGGTGGAAATTCAAGATTCAAGATGTTACTGTCACGCCGGTTATACAAGTACAATCGTGTGAAATGCTTTTTGCTGGGAAGCTCCATTAAAAATAATAAGTTATATTACAATTATAAAAGGAAATACTTTGTACAAGGCATATTGAGAACATATACATTAAGAACATATACAGTATATACAGTATAAGATATATGATTGAGGTACTTTTTGTGTGAGAAGGTGTCTTATGAATTATCTATTTAAAAGTCTGATGGCCTGGGGGAAAAACTGTTCCTCAGTCTGCTAATGAAATGAAATGGTAAGACAACAACATCTACTACTTTGATGCAATGACCAGAAAGTTACACATTTTTCAATTTAACACAACTTAATTTGACATTTCCCACACAGTTTATCACAGGTGATAATAAGACTGGGCACATACCTGTTCTCCTCAACCTGCTGTTATCCTGTCCAGTCCCCCCGTTTGTTTCTGCTCCTGTCACGTTTGTTAATCCTCTCAGAAAAGATGCTTGAGATCCTGAAACCTGTTCTTGAGCAGGTAACATCCGGGTACCATCCAGCATCCCAAACCGAGCAACACGCACCGGAAGCTTTTGTTTGCAGCTGAGCAACAGGCAGGAAGTCTTTGAGCATGCGCAGTGTTGTTTTCCCAAACTGGACTGGACTTGACGTTGTGAGCATGCAGCTAGCTATCCGGCCTCCTGAGACAAATGCGTTTAAAGCACCAGTTTAAAACTACTCTATCAGCTACGATGGAGGATTAGAGCCAAATTGACGGAAAAAAAAATCTGAGATTTCGAGAATAAGTCGTAATTTTACGAGAATAAAGCCTTAATATGACGAGAATAAAGTCGTAATTTTACGAGAAAAAATTCGTAACAATATGAGAATAAGGTCGTAATTTTACGAGAAAAAAGTGTTAATATGACGAGAATAAAGTCGTAATTTTACGAGAAAAAAGTCATAATTTTAAAAGAAAAAGTCGTAATATTACAAGAATAAAGTTGTAATTTCACGAGAAAAAAGCCGTAATACTACGAGAAAAAAAGTCGTAATATTACGAGAATAAGGTCGTAATTTTACAAGAAAAAAGTCTGAATTTTAAAAGAAAAAATCGTAATATTACGAGAATAAAGTCGTAATTTTACGAGAAAAAAAGTCATAATATTACAAGAATAAAGTCGTAATTTTAAGAGAAAAAAAGTCGTAATATTACGAGAATAAAGTCGTAACTTTACAAGAAAAAAAGTCTGAATTTTAAAAGAAAAAGTCGTAATATTACGAGAATAAAGTCGTAATTTTAAGAGAAAAAAAGTCGTAATATTACGAGAATAAAGTTGTAATTTTAAGAGAAAAAAAGTCGTAATATTACGAGAATAAAGTCGTAATTTTAAGAGAAAAAAAAGTCGTAATATTACGAGAATAAAGTCGTAATTTTACAAGAAAAAAGTCTGAATTTTAAAAGAAAAAGTCGTAATATTACGAGAATAAAGTCGTAATTTTACGAGAAAAAAGTCATAATATTACAAGAATAAAGTCGTAATTTTAAGAGAAAAAAAAGTCGTAATATTACGAGAATAAAGTCGTAATTTTACGAGAAAAGAAGTATTAAATTACTGGAGATGTGTCAAAAACTTGCTAAAAACCTATTTCAATGACATTTCTATGTACATTTCACATCATATGAGCTTCCAGTGTCATTGTTTCAGGTAGAAGGTCCACTTTTAGAGATAGTCTATTAGCCCTGCCATATCTTATGTTGAGATTTAAACTAACTCATGATAACACATCCATTATCAGTACAGCTCAACAAAACTTATTTTTATGCTTCGTGTATACCGGGCTGTGCTTGAAGAACCTGTTGAACCTTTTTAGTAACACTATGAGAAAAGTAGCATTGTGCATGGTAGCCTTGAAAATCACAAAAAGCAAAGAAGTTCCTTTCTCTCACACAAATGTATGAGACTTGAATGCTTTCCATTCTCTCTCAGCTCCAGAAAAAAACTCACACCTTTTCACAATCCCTAAGGTGGAGTAGTGACTATGCATCTGCCATCCAATTAAAGAAGAATTAAAGAAGACACTAAACTGTATTTTAGATTGTATATCATTTGTCATGGTGTGATCATTGCCTATTCATAAACATCCAGGAGATGTAACACACTGATTAATATGATTGTATTTTGTGTGATCAGGCCTGTTCCCCCACCCAGCAGCACTAGACCTGTAGGAGCCGGTGTCACGCCTGCAGCAGGTAACCAACCACACCGCAACACCCAGCCAATAGCCAATTAACAGCTCCAGTGATGTCATAGCTGGGTGACAAGAAAGGTGCCAACAGGCTTCACAGTAATTGTGATGAGAAGGCGCCTGATTAGTGATTATGGTGCTGTTGATTATGAATGGCTGAAGAGATGAGTTCATCAGATGCTTTAGATTTGTCTAATGTTTTATTTTATTTAATTTTTTTAGAGAACAACAGGGCTGCTGAAGCTGAAGCAGAGACGAAGAGAGACTGATTATTGATTCACTCACCAAATGTGGGTACTAGTAAGGGGAAAAAACAATCTTGAGTTCATTCATCTTCACTCAGAGATCATGATTTCACACTTATGTTTGACATTTTTCTGCTTATTGCAATTGAATGTATTTTATGTTAATTTACAATAGATGAAACGTGCAAATAATGTAATATTGTACTATATTTATGCTTTGTTCAACCTGCATTACCTAAATCCTCCAGTAGGGAGCAGCAACAGATGTTAAGTGGGACCACAAGCAAGATTTATTGCTGTACTGACAAGCACTCCCTGTGACTCTGCATGCTATAGGGCTGACGTAGGCCATCACATACCACTGTATGACATAGCAAGAGTGTGACCACATATATAAGATCTATTGCTGTGACACTGTGAGACCTCTTCTTTAAATACACTGTGATGAGTAGCCAGAAAGATGAAAAGAGGCACACTACTCAATCAATACAGGTGACGACTATTAAAGGCATGATAATATTTAAAGATTTAAATTGAATATTTTGGATATGTTGAGGTATTAAAGTGTTTTCCTCACTGTTTAACTCAGGTAAAGGTGTTGAGTTCATGCACAGTGTGAGCCAGTTGCAGTAACAGATAGGTTGACTTTGCCAAATGGCATAATACAGCGAGCAGCGTGTAGCTGAGACAGCTGAGGCATAGGAAAGAATTTCAATGTCAATTTAGGAGATTTGGCCGCGACAACGCACGGCTTCTCAATTCCCACATTCCTCGGCAACCACTGAAAATAGTTTCAGGGTTTCGGAGGTTCATTGGAGTTTTAAAACTGGATTGTACTGTGACATTGCAGGATGGTGGGGGGAGCACAGCAGCAGTGTGGGAGGGTGATTTTATAGATAGGGGGTGAAAGCAGCACACCAAAATCTCTGATGGAACACCAGGATTAAGAGCTCAAATGGGAAGGACGTGCCACCACGGCTGTCTCTCCCCTGTCTCCAGGGTAATGCCAATGTTTACCCAGCTATTAATATCAAAGCAACACACCTCGCCTATCATAGAAACACATGTGAGAGTGATGTGAGAGAGAGAGAGAGAGGGACAGTAAGTCAGAAGGGGTTAAAGGGTTTAATATCGAATCAGAAGAGAAATGAGATTAGAGAAGGGCAGCAGATGGCAGAGGTAATAATGGATCAATTAGATTGAGCATATAGATTTAGAGAGTAAAAGAAGAGGAGGTGATGAAGTGCATCCAGTAAAGCTCTGCACATCAACAGAGGAACAGTCAGTGATGGAAGACGTATTGAGATCCTTTACTTTAGTAAAAGTACACTGTGAAAATACTCCACTACAAGTAAAAGTCCTGCATTCAATATCAGCTAAATGTTCTTAAAGTACTAAAAGTAAAATTGATATTGCAGTAAAATGTTTCCTGTCAGTGTTTTACTATTATATCTGATGTTTTTGGATTACTTTTACCGCTGCATTAATATGTATGTTACATGTTATATCCTTTATATACTGTTGGCCTGTTTAATCTACCGCAATGCATCATATTCTATAAGATCAAGATCAGCTTTGTGACGATGCATTTTCCAGCTGATCCAAGAGGCTTTAAAATAGTTTATTTAGCTAAAGAAGTAGGAGGATTCTCTCAACACATAAAGGAACACTTCATCCTTCTGTTTATCGCAAACATTCAACATCAACACATCTGGAGATAACGTGGTTTTCACTGGACAGGAAGGGGATGAAAAGCTGTAATCTAAAAAAGTAACTAAAGCGGTCGGATAAATGTAGAGCAGTAAAAAGCACAATATTTACCTCTAAAATGTAGTGAAGTAGAAGTAAAAAGTAGCATGAAGTACAAGTACCTCAAATGTGTACTTAAGTACTTGAGTAACTTTCCACCACTGGGAACAATGCTCTCTGTGTTGGAAACAAACACAGGTGGTGGAACATGAGAGATAAATGAGGCGTGTGAAGTGGTGAAGTGGGGATTGTTCAGAGTATTCAAATTATGCCAGCTATTAGCTATTTATTTCAACCTGTCTGTCATCATGGCGCCTCCTGAAATACATTATTTTCCATAATGATCGGGTTCCTGGCAAACAAATGTTTATGATACTTACACGTTTTGTTCCGTGAGATAATCTCCAGAAATGAACACCACTTTTATGATTTTGAGAGATGACATTTAGTAGTCTCATTTAGCCGCTTCTTAGCAACCGCCTTAGAGACACGTAATATTTACTGAAATATTTTATATTGTAGAACAAAAGGTTAAAATCTCTTAAGCTTGTATTAACCGCAGACCTTATTTCAGACATCGAACTAAACCCATTCAAAAACCCATTGACTTCAAGACTTGGGAACCGGAAGTGCTAAAATGCTATTTCCGGGGTTTAGGACTCATTCCTGTAGCACTCTATTATCATATCAAATCATCGTTTAGGTTATAAACCCCCTTGCTGTTATGATATTTATCTCCTTTTCTCTTTGTTGTAACCCATTTTCTCCCATCCACAACCCAACATCCTCAGGGATCAATAAAGTCTGATTGAATCTGTTACACAGCGTTATACAGCGATGAACCTGCCTAAGGCTGCAAGACAGAATACTTGTAAACCGTGTGACAATAAGCTATGATTACTCCTCACTCAGGTTTATATTTTATCTTCACTTTCCAACCATCATTTGATTCACCGAACCCGTACCGTGCCACAAAGCCTTTTCCATTCACCATTAATAAATGTAATGAGAGTATGTTTAACCGAAAGAAAACACAGTGCCAGAGGAGTGAAGAGCAGTTCAGCTTTTATTTGTAAAAATATAAATATCTAGGGAGAATATTTCAGCATTATTGCACACAATTCAAATTCATTCACGACACCATTATCAGCTAATACAGTATCTGTTCTTCTAACATACAGAATATATGATATGAGCTGCCACTCAACTAACAAGGCACTTAATACACAGTAAGGTTACTAGTTTTCCTACGTCCTCTTAGATTAGAGGCGTCACTCAGCACACACACACATATGTACAACCGCAGTGTGTGATCACGCCGGAGCATGCTGTCCTCTTCACAGAGATCAGAGAGTGTCGAGAGCTTGTAGAGGCCTGGAGGACGATCAATTCCGAGGCATGCCCCCCCGCACCCCCGACCCCTCACCCCTCCGACTCCCCTCTTTTCCTTCTTCGTCACTTTCCATCTGTCATTTCTGTGTCATTGCTTCCCTTCACCACCCACTACTATAAGGTATAATCCATGAATTAGATATCCTCAAGAACACTTTCATTTACCTTTTTGAGCATTTGCACTTTTCAATACAAAATAAAAGGCAAAAGGTCGCAGTGATTCCACTGAGAGATCAGCAGATATGGAGAGGTCAACTGGTCAGCCCATGGCACAGCTGAGAACACAAACCCTGCCTCTCCATCACACAACCATTCTTAGTACCACTGACCACCAAATGCCAACAATGACTGGTGCTGTGCTCGCAGAGAAACCCAGATATTGCTAAAGATCTACAGTATTTAAGGTTTTTGATGACTGTCACTAGAGATAAATCTATATATATCTTGTCATGCTCTTTCCTGACACACGTAGCTCAATGACTATTCTTTCCCAAATGTCACCCATCTCGTCTCTCCCTAACAGCCCCTCTTTCTCTTTTTGTTTTTCACCCTCTCTGGGCCTCTTGAGACACGGAGCGACCCAGGTCTCTGGGCCCTTTGACGAACTCCATGAGGGTGGGCTTGACTGGGGGCAGGTCTCTTGTGATCTCGTCCACGGTCCTCTTGCTGGGACAGGCTCCGTCCGGGATGGGGAAGGGCTGCAAGTCCTCCTCGGTGTGCGGGGCTCCACGTCCGAGCCTGATGCCCAGCTCTGCGGGGACGAAGATGGGCAAGGGGAGGCTTTTCCTCTTTGGCAACAGCTGGTGCTCCCTCACTCCTCTTTCCACGGTGCCCACTCGGAAGACACCAGAGGGGCAGGTCTGTTTCAGCGTACGGGCCAGCCACTGCCGGGACAGAGTCTCCCTGCGAGAGTCGTCATTCATGTTCATTGTCTGTCTGCGGGCATCAGAGAGAAGATGGTTAGAAACTGTGGGAGCACTCACTGTGATTTACCAACTTAATTAGACTATAACTGCCTTCCAATATGAGAAAAGTTCTACCAAAGTAGATGAGCAAGTAGATCTCAATATCTGATGATGGTAAGGAAGATTTTAAAGGGGACATATCATGCTCATTTCCAGGTTCATACTTGTATTTTGGGTTTCTACTAGAACATGTTTACATGCTTCAATGTTAAAAAAGCCACATTATTTCCTCATACTGTCTGTCTGAATATATCTTTATTCACCCTCTGTCTGAAACGCTCCATTTTAGAGCCTGTTTCTTTAAGCCCTCCTCCTGAAAAGTCCAGTCTGCTCTGATTGGCTTGTAAGAAAAATATGGCGCACGTTTGCAAAAGTAGTTCTCAAGGGTCGTGTCTAGAAGGTAACGAACAATTTGGGAAACTCTTGCGAGATGGTTAAGGTTAAGCGATAGGTTGTCAAGTTTTTGGCACATTTTTGCAAGTTTTCACATTTTTCTAGACACGGCCGTTATTCGCAAGTGACATAGGAAGGGGAGACAAATCTGAACAGCTTGTTAAACCACATGTTTTCTGATCTAGACAGCGCACAAAAAACTGACTGGGTTGTCTTATTTCACAGTCTGTGGGTTGGTAGGCACTCCAGATACCTAAATGTATGAGCACAAGCACTGAAAATGTGAGTTTTTCCTGATATGTCCCCTTTAAATCACAGCCAAGATGTTAGTAGAAATAGATTTGTTTCCCTCCTCAGAATGTTTTCTGGTTGGTCTGTGACCTCTCACCTGTCCTGAGGTTGAGTCTTGAGACTGACACTATGCCAGTCGGCGCTGTAGCTCTCCCTGTCAGCCTTGTTCTCCTCCCGAACGCTGCAGGCCAGCTCAGCTCCCACCACCACGCCGTTACGCTTCTCCAGGGCGCTACAGATTGGCTTCATGTCTGCTGTGGCAAAATTTTCCTTGGATTTATTGCTTCCAAATGGATCTTGTTGATCAGTCTTCCGGTCTGGTGTTCTGTGATGAGGCAGTTTGTTCAGGGGATGCTTCAGCTGGCTGTATCTCCTGGCTCTCTCTCTCTTTGTGCTGTCTCTGTCTGGGCTCGGGTCTGTCCACGACTTTTATAGCTGTTCTGTTGCTATTCCTGATCCATGTAGTCACTCTACAATCAGTGTGCACTGACATCCGACACTAAGTGCTCCGTGTCCCTGTTCCCTGAGAGCTGGAAGCCCAAACTCTGTGGAGGGGTTAAGAGTAATTGGGCTGAAAATCCCCTGATTCTCAAACGATATGCCCAGTCAGCCCAACACTTTCAGCTGGGATCACGGTGTCTCAGAGGGGAAAGTATCAAAGAGACACTCTGTATGGAGATTATCTAAACATGTAGACAGACACACACAACAGGTTTAGTCTGCGGAGAGGAATCTTAATAGGGTTTCCGTCTTGATGTACACGAAGCAGCAAGTGGCACGGCGTTAATGTGGAAAGATAACAATGATGCAGCTGTTTTTCCAAAGGATATTTCAGGCGTTAAATATGTACGCATCAGAAACAACACATCCGTCACTTGGAGGTAAAAGGTGAAAAACTTTATGGAGTCTCACATCCTGCTAACTTTAAAATCATAATACAGTTCAGAAGGACTTTATACAACAGCTGTGCCTTGTGACAACATCAACACCCCCTCATTAAATGCCATTGCAGTGCTCTGCCTCACAGTAGCTCCATCCCCAGTGATTCATTACCTCGGTGACAGAGCGCCACGCAAGCCATAATCAACTCTGGTTACCGACTGTGAAACACACACACATACACATACTAACCTCTGACAGTTGTCTGCTGGTGTGATGTTACTACCGGTCCCTGACTCTGACTCATTCATCCACATCAGGTACTGATATCATTAGACAACAGAGATCACATATCACACACACAACAACATGAAGTATAATGATCCTAATGACAAGATCAATCACACAGTCTTTCACATGTAGCCATGAAAAAAAACAGCTAAATCTCTGCCAAATGATGACATTAAATCTCTAGCTGCTTCACTGACGGAAATTCATTTCCAGTGATGTAACTGTTAAATGCTATTTTCCCTCCGCCTGTCAAGTTTGGCGATATTTCAGTTTCCTCTCTGTAACTTCCCAGCAGGGTGACATTGCATGTGTAAATTATTGCTCCGTGTCAGAGAGGGAAGAAAGAGCGAGAGCACCGTAGGCATCCTCGGGGTCATGCCTTCGGTCATGTTGTGACACCATGGCAACCATGAAATGCCATTTCAGAAACCTAGTAAGTCGCTATGCTGGGTCCTTCAGTGTTGAGATCTTTGACAATCGACATGACACTGAGCAATACGATGAGGGAACACAGAGTTTTTATATTTTAGGTATTCGTCTGCTAAAGCCCAGTTTCCACCGCAGGACCTTTCCCCCTGAACTAGGAACCTTTTGACTCATTGTGTTTCGACCGCAGGGACCTGGGTCTAAATTAAGTTCCAGTGACATTTTACGGGGCCTTTTTACTGATGTATCTTCTGTGGTGATGCAGTTGAAGATGTTTGAAGAGAAACTCCGCCGACACTGTCTTAGTTGTATAACAAATTTATTACAATAAGTTCAGTATTGTAAACAAGTAACACGTTACTTGGAGAGCCTCCAGCCGAATAATGAGAGAACTCTCTCGAACGTATACAGACAGCTCCTTAAATACCGAGCTTGTTCTGGTCAAACACTTAGTTTCCTCATATGGTTTAGGAGAGGGACAAATAAAAATAGAAACACCTCTCTTTTGCCACCATATGTCTCTTCAACTCTGACCCAGGCCTCCCAGGACCCTGCTGACTTAGCATTTGGTATATCTTTACCTTGACCAGATGTCTCTTCAACTCTGACCCAGCTCTAAATCAGGAAGGCCCAAACAACAACTAACATTCCAATATACTCTCCTAATACAAACCATCTATATAAATATGCTGCATCTAACAGCAGACACCTCATTACCCACCAAAAAAGCCCTGGTTGGGGGGGGGGGTAGTACTCTCTGAAAGTACAGGAACTTTCAGGGTGGAGGTTGCAGGGATGACCGCCGCTGATTGGTGAAACACACACAGCGCCGCTGCTTCAATGGCTTCATCTTGTGTACCGCTTCGTTCACAAACAAGGTAGTACTCTAGTATCGATTTAGGACGAGGGGAGAGCATTTTTCTTCGCTTGATAACATTGAAAGTAAAGTTAGGCCCTGCCTGTCGGCCTCCCGACTCATCAAAAATAAGACGAGGCGGAAATGGTGCTGTAAATGAGAGAAAGAAAAGTTATTTTCCGATTGTTTCACGGTGGTTACATTCTAAAGCACAAATAAATAACCATCAAACGCTTAATGGATGATTTACTGTGGAGACAGACGCTCTTAGTTTCATTTTCCTCCATTGCATTTCATTCATTACATCCAGCGTGCATCAATACATATACGCAGCAGTAAATGTAAAACCTAACTTGTAACTGCAGGCTGCAGTGTGTGTTTACGCTGTGACCACCAGCAGCCCTCGTCTGATGTCACGCTGCTTTTTCACACGTCAGCAGACTAATTTGCCTAATCTTCGTGGTGGAAACGCAGACAACAGTGGGCTGAAAGAACCTTTTAGTTCCTTGAAAAGTAGTTCCAGAGACTAAAAGTCCCAGGAACTTTTGGTGGAAACCTGGCTTAAAACTGCAAGAGGCTATTACCTCCTTGCTGTCTATGGGTGAGTCATGCTATGCTAATGAAGCCAGGGGTGTGGAGGGTCAGTAAAGGTGAACAGTGATGAGGTGAGCCCTGTCACAGTCATCACCCCCACCCCCCTTCATCAGGCCACACCTGGCTGGGAAGAATTTTGTGTTGCATAACAGCACCGCCACAGCTGCTGGGAAGTGACATTTAAATGAGCTGTCACCGAGAAAGAGATGGGGAGTGGGAGGGAGGGAGGGAGGGAGGTGGGGAGAGGGAGAAGGGCAGTTTCAGGATAACGCTCTGGCCTGTCAGTAGATGGTAAATAAGGCAAAATGTCATTTTTTTTATTCCTACACACAATCTTCAACTTGCTTCATACTGGCACCACAGAGTCAAGTGTTACCAGCTATTTCAGTGTGTGTACATGTGTGTGCCAGCAGACTGCCCTCAGCAGAGTGTCTCTCTTACATAACAACAGCAGCAACAACAACAAGCAGCTGACCACCCAAACACCATCTTCATTATCCATCTTGCAACCCAGCCTGGTCCCAGCGGGATGGTCAGACGCCATACAGGCAGCACCAGGCCAGGATTTGAGGTATGTGTGTGGCTCAGACTGTAAGCCAGCCACGGGGAACACACGGGTACACAGCCGACAGGCCATGTGAGGACATATAGGAACAGACTGAAGAACACCATTGTTTCCACTTCAAAAGAAACGTTGCTCTCGTGCTACAGTTTATGTGGAATCACTGACTCATTCGACTCCCACACAGCAAATTCTTCTTTTCATCTTTGTGTAGTTTTTTGTGTAAATGTAAAACTCATATCACCTCACATGAGCCCACCTCATGGGAAGGCATCACATCAACATGTGACACTATACAGGCTTTAGACTGGATCTTTATTTCATCATAAACGGGACACCAGAACACACACTTCCAGCATAGAAATCTTTCACATTTTCAGTAAATTACTGGAGGGGAACCAAAACACCCTCATGCATCCCCTAAACGTCACCTCCTTCACATCCACAACCAATTTAAAGAGTTCTACATACTGCACTAACTACACTGTATTTCCATCTGCTATTTTCCGAAATGTTTGAAGCCAAATGCAGACTTTAAAGAGTTAAAAGTATCAGTTATACAAACACACATTCTTGTGAAGAAAAATCTGACATCATCAGATTTCTGGACTATTTCTTCAGTGTTAGTTAGCCATCATGTGATTGAATGAAATGAGGGCTGATAATCACAGGACCAAATATACTTTAAGGAGGCTCTGCTCACTGGAACATCGCTACCCTGAAGGTTCACAACAGCTGAACAATGAACAGGCTAGGAGCTTGATGAAACTCGCTGGTAGACAGAAAAAAACAGACATTTAACACCACGGTAACATTTACCAGAAAACCAGTTGAGGGAAAAAGGAGAAACTGTTCAGCCTAAAACTTCCAAGAAGAAGCAACAGACACTTGAAGGTAAGAGCTATGCATATCTGTCATCCAGGTCTCCAGGGTTGACGACTACTGCCCCCTGCCTAGTGTCTATTATTATTGCAGCCACTAGATCTTAAGATCTGACACTCAGGTTTCAATCGTCTCTTCCACTCTCATCATCATCGTCGTCTTCGTTATTGCCTGTTCCGTTCATGGCCATCCTGGCCATCAGCAGCGGCAGGTTTATGGCGAGGCCCGACTCCTCCTCGTCAGAATCATCCTTTGGAGGATAGAAGCGCTTTGCCTTTGCCAGGAAATCCTCAGCTATGTCTAGATACAGAAGACGATCCTGTGAAGGGGGAGAAGCGGTTGAAGCAGAGTGTGATTATATATTATTGTCAGAATACAGGTGTTAAAGGACCAGTGTGAAATATTTTGGGAAAATCTACGAGCAGAAATTGAATATAATATTTATTCATAACTATGTTTTCATATAATCACCTGAAACTAAGAATTGTTGGGTTTTTGTTAGCTTAGAATGAGCCCTTCATATTTACATAGGAAGTGGGTCATCTTCACAGAGTCCGCTGTGTTTCTACAGTAGCCCAGAACGGACAAACCAAACACTGGCTTTTGGAAAGGGAGGAGTGAACGGAGGGGTACTCTGTTGGCTGCAATCTGAAACCGCACCGCTAGATGTCGCCAAATCCTACACACTGTACCTTTAAAAAGGGACAGCGTCTGCATCTGCACCACCTATCAACCTATGTCCTCCAGTGGCCGTGATCTGAACCACTGGAAGAATCTTGATTCATTTTTCTTTTGAACAATTAAAAAAAGATAACTGTAACTGCAGAAAGATTATCAGAATAAACAACATTTAGATAAGATAAGATAAGATAAGATAATATAAGATATTTGTGAAAGACCCAAATCTTTTGAATGGCTCTTTGATACAAACAAAGGGAACCAAGTTGCAGTTGAGAGCTGTTCTTTTTATCGTTATGCCCAAATTTCACTGCCTGTCCTAGATCAGCAGCACTGGGAGACAGGGGGAAGCACCTCGAAGCACCCTGAAGCACCCTGGAGCACCCCAAAGCACCCCGAAGCACCGACAGACACACACTCAAGCATACAGACAGACAGAGAGAGAGAGAGAGAGAAAGGTGGGGGAGGAGCAGAATTGTTTTTTGACCGGCATAGAGAAATGGGCTTGGGCTGGTGTGAACAGCTGGGCTACTGCTTGCACGAAAATGTACATATCGCTGCGCTTTGCAGTGTTTCCGCCTCTTAGGACTACAAAATTAAATAAAAGAATGATTAAGCTCTCTGAAAGGAACGGAGCCATAAGATCCGGCTCCTTTCAAAGAGCCGTAATTCCCATCACTAGAGGGAATATTCATATCAAAGTGGCACTGCCCTGATGCTGTAATGGACCCTAACCTTCTGCCAATTCTACTTTTAGTTACAGTACATCAAGCATGAAGGACTACCTACTTCGAAGGACAGCCTACCCAATACCTTCTTCACCATAAGTTCAACCTGAGTGGAGTTTTGGATACTGAAGTTAGCTGCAGACTTGACCAGACTGCTGTAAAGGGTTGAGGAAAGTATCTTTTGTTGTGGCCTGGAGCACAGGGACGGAGTAAACACACCCATGTTTTGGGTTAGTTTATGGTTAGGATGATGCTTTTTAACCTTAATCTCCAGGTCACAGCGAGGGCACTCTCACTTGAGGGATTAGTGTGTGAGTTCAAAGTTTACCAGGATCAGTAGATATCTTTCTGGTGGCGGCTCTCTGCTGCTAAAGAGGGACGTCTCGGTGTGGAGCGTATGCAGCATGTCACGTGCTGCTTGGGCGTTACGCATACGGTCATGTGAGGCTCCAGCAGACACGTTCAGCAGCGAGTCTGCCTCCGCCATGAAACCTAGAAGAGAAGAAGGCAAACCATTTCTGGTTACTCTGTATGCAGAAGAGACAGTTATGTCCGACATCTCTTCTGTACGTCCAGCGTTACCTAAGTTCTCCAGGATTTGCTTCCATTTGTCTCGGACTTCTCGACGGGTATCTCTCATGGACTCAATGTTAACACTTAGTCGGCGATAGCCCTGAACAAGAAAAGGACAAAGCTTTAAAAAACGATTTCTTTCAGTACATCATTTCACCGTTGTCCTGCTGCCCCAGAGCTGGTTTGAATAACTAATCACAATCATTTTACACAGCTTAAGATGACTCATCATTAATGTTTTCTGTCTTTTGTTAATAGATTTCAAGCCATCAGTTAAGAGTCACCTGGAGTTTTTTCCACTACTGTGGAAACTGTTAATGGTTTCTTTTTTCAACTTCAGGTGAACATGATTGAAAGACTCTCTCACATACCGTGGATCCCATTCGGGTCTGGTTCCTGGCCTGCAGCAGGCTGTAAAGGGTCCGGTCGTCATCTCTCTCCGAGTGGCTAGGGTCACCTGGCTCGCTCCACAGGTTGGTCTCCTCATCACGACGCTTCTGGACTTCACGGTTAAAATACTCCAACGGATCCTGACTGTGTGGTCAGCCAACACACACAAGCACAGATATTAGAGATTATACATAATCAGATGTGACACACATGACACTATAAAATACATTTTCAGTGGATTACATTCTTTTCTCTAGGTAAGAAGTGTAGCTGATATGTGGATGATAACATGTGTTAAAGTGGTGAAGAACTCTGTTTCTGGCCTGTCTAATGTCTTCTTACGGTACTAAAGGCTGCTTTTCGTCGTCATCGCCGTCGTCCCCAGCGCAGCAGCAGCAGCAGAACTTCATAAAGAATGAACCCATCTGGAGTAGGTGTGATAATCCAGACGTAAACTGGGTTTCAGTTCTTCGGACTGCAGAACAACTTCTTGAAGCAGTAGTGAAGCCGATTCCAGTGGTGAGTCTGGTCTGATATGCATAAACTCAGCTGGTTTACTCCACAATGTCTCTGTCGATGCTCTGAAGAGATTCCTTAGAGGAAGAGTGTTTGGTAAAAGTGATCAGAAACGGGTAAAAAAAAAGGTTACAAAACAAAAAGTCACTGATCCAGACACTACCTAATGTTCAGCTTCCCATCGTCAGGGCCCAGCAGCAGCTCCACATTCAGTAGAGGTCATTAGCCAGAGTCACTCCGGGTATAGAGACACTCAGGCAGATGGCAGCCCAAAGACTGGTGCTCCTCATCAGCCGTACATGGAGGACAATGAGAGCAGTGAGACGCTCGCTCCTTCATCGATTAAAGAACACACACCCACAGCCTCAGAAGACGGTCACAACACCATCATGTGAGCCGCTCCGTCTCTTGTTCGTAGCATTGTGTTTTGCCCCGAGGACAACACATCTCCTCTTCAACCGCAGGTCTGATTACACACTCTACAGTATATCCAATACACCATGTCTGCATTGATTTAAGGATTATTTAATTCCCCGTGTATGTGGTCACTGAGGCTACTTAACCATGGATGTGTAGAAATGTGGTTAAATAAAAATCTCTGAATGGATTGTTTGAATTTCAGACGGCTTCATGTCCATGGATTATCTCATTCTCATGAAGTCTGTGGGAGAAAAAACAGTAAGGTCACCATGTGACATATGCTCAAGTCACAGGGTCATTGTTCATGACATAAATAGCCCCAAGATCCAAAGCTGAAAAATGTGTTTGTAGAAACTAGCGTGCCAACTCCTTTAGTGAGAGTCATTCGGTATTACCTGTAATACAGTCACGGTGGGGGAAAATGAAGAAATCTATATCATTACGTTGATCATACAGGATATACATACATATATACACAGAGTATAAAATAGGTTTCTATTAACAACTTGGTTTGTCTGCTAGTTAAATGAGGTTTGGAAGCTGGAACTGTCATGAGTTCATATATTTTATTAGATATAAGACACTGGTTAAGACTGAAACACTGTTGGTCAGTATTCACGTGATGGCTTTAAATTAACATGTTTGATGAATGATCGATTCAAAGTATTATAAAACAAAAACTGTTATCAAAGAAAACAAGTAGTCTAAGCAGGCTGCATGATGTATGACTCTGCTGAAGCTTTGATTTAACAGTATAAAATAGATGCAAAGCAAAAAGAAAAGGCTGACATGGACAGTAATGCCACTGTGATAAAGGCACCAAGTTGTTGATAACAATAAATTCTTTCATTTCTCTCAGTACAGTAATGTAGCTAAAATCAATCCAGTTAAATCTCAATAGCCTCTTGTTTTGGACTTCATCAGAAAGGAGGAATAGTAATCAGACTGTGATCGCAGCATTCACAAATACCTGGGCTTACAAAGAAGAACGCCTCAAGGCCGTGTTGGGAGTGTGATGTGGTGAA
The DNA here is from genome assembly GCF_015220745.1 of Sebastes umbrosus. Lineage (NCBI taxonomy): Eukaryota > Metazoa > Chordata > Actinopteri > Perciformes > Sebastidae > Sebastes > Sebastes umbrosus. The sequence continues at coordinate 21,307,305 of NC_051282.1, read as the reverse complement.
TGACCACATCATAGACACAACACCACAGCTAATTACACCCATAAATACGCTCCGTCACCGTGTGAACAGAAAGTTGTTGGTGCCTCATTTCTAAGATTGAAAAGCACGAGGAAGAACAAGTCGCTCTCTTTGGTTCAATATTGGAATATATAGGAGAGTATACTCACTTCCTCCTTGGTAACCAACGACAACTACATCCCTGCCAATCAATCAAACCTCAGTCTTTTTTTCAGTTTCCATTACATATGAAACTAGAAGGGCACTCAGAGAGCACAAACCTCCACCAGACCATACACTTAACACAATGTTAATGAAAGTGCAAAGTAATGTGTGTGTCCGCTCTTCCACCAAGTTCCATGAAAATCGGGTCAGTAGTTTTTCTGTAATCCTTCTGACAAACAAACCAAACCGAAAACATGACCTACTTAGTGGAAGCAATGATAAATCATGATTTTTCTGATTGTGAAACGAAGCTAAAACTTCAGCTAGAAGCGACGTTTCTAAATCGATTAAAACCATTGTGCTACATGATGTAAGAAGTGACAGAAAAACCTCACTGAGTGCCACATGTCAGGGCCTGAGGACAGGCCAGAAGTAAAGACAATGGAAATCATATCAGTACAGTAAGAACTTGGATTGGATGACAACTAATGAGTCAGCTATTTTACCATAAGGCCACTGGAGGTTATTGGCACCAAAGACGGCTTTAGTAAGTATTCAGCAGCCTAATTTATGAGCACCATCATCTTCATTAGTCTTAATGAGCTTGATGATGCATTTGCAACACACATTAACAGCCTGCTGATCTGACTCCTGGTTTCATTTCCAGGCTGATCCCAAAGTGCAAAACAAGAGCAGTAATAACAGTTGATCAAATGTTAACGGATAGGTTTTTGCACCCTGGGATAGGGGATGATGTCAAACTGAGAGGCTCTCACTACAGTATGTGGATCAGTGGTGTCTCCCTCTTGTGGTGATTAGACTACTCTATCACAGTGTGGTAAAGGAGAAGAACTGTGTGGAAATGGCTTTTACCCATTCAAACTGAGTGTTTGTCGAGTATACGGCTGTGAAGTGTGGATTCGTTTTAGGGCAAGTACACCAGAGAAACGTTTTAGGATGGTGCAGTGAAAACATACGCAGAGAATAATCGAAACAAACAAACAAAAGCAGCAAATCAATGGCTAACAATGTGTGCAGACTAAGATAAGGCTCAGAGAGACAGCTGCTTCATGCCATTGCACCAGTTCTTTTGTAACAAGTGAGACAGATGCCCAAACAGGTCTTCTTGTTTCAGTAATGTCCACCCTGCCACAAGATGACTTGGCAGGTCCAAGAAAATAGTTCCCATTGCATGGCGAGGGACACAGCGAAACAATTACAGGTCCACATAAAAATATGTATGCGATCACGCTTTAAAAAATGTCTTTGAAATCTGAAAAACTCCTCTTCTCTCGTGTCTGAAATGTCTCTCATCTCCTGTGATTAGAAACTCACGGCAGCACATCCCTTCAGCGGAGGGTGCTGCTGCGCCCGTGTCAGGGGTCCGCTTAAAGAAAACAGTGGTGACGCCTCTCCACCAGCTGTGGGGCAGTTAGATGTCTCTCCTGTTTTAAATGTGGTGGAGGGAGCGGAGAGAGGGCCGCACATCAGAGATACGTTGGCGTAAATGGGACATGAATTCAAACATGGTGGCGGCCAGACTCTGGTGGATGAGGTAGCGGGGCAGTCGGCCCTGACGAGACACAAACAGAGAGTGTTAATAGTGTACTTTGTTCACATTAGCATTTTTTTGATCACTTGTAATATCTTCATATTTACATTTATGCATTTTTGGTTGTTTTCATGTGCATGTTTCAACTTTGGGCTCTATGGCGGTCTGATCGATCCACATTGAAATATCTCAACAACTATATTGCTAGGACATTAAAGAGTAACTAAATCCCAGCCCCAGAATCGCAGGATCACATATGGTGCCTGGATTTGCTCTATTCTCATTCTATTTTTCTGCCTCCTGTCACTATTTGTTGCTGCAACAACAACAACCCTGTTTCTAAATACAATTTTTTTTTTTTTAACTAATTTTCAAGGCAAAGACGACCCCATCTTGCCTCAAATGAAAACGGCAGACTAACTGCAGTGTGCATCTTCTCACCTTCAAGTCTGTGTTGAGGATCCAGATGAAGGTGCAGACGGACGGGTTGCTGCTGGACTTGAGGACCACAAATCCTCCCGGCCCGTTCTCTCCTCTGAGGCCCACAAAAAAAGGTAGAAGAGAAGTTAAAGAAGTGAAACACAACTGCACTTTTGTCAAATCGATACGATGTCCCTGGTCTGACCTGACGTAACGACCGATGGGAGGTTTGGCGTCGTGTTCGGTTGCCATGCCAGCAGACAGGTAGCAGTCTCGTTTGCGTTCCACTCGGCGAACATTAACAAAGTCCCTAAAGGAAGAAAAATCAATCGGTCAATCAATTGACTTTATTTCAGACCTGCAGCCCGCATGAGAATGAGATAAAAAGACAGACAGATAAGAAACAGACACATATTGAAGCCTGCTGTGCTGATGTACCTCGCAGACACAACTCCCCCCGCTGCTCCAGAGGACACATCATAGGACACCAGAGTGTTGTCGTCAACCCTCTGAAGGATCTGAGAAGGCAGAAAGCACTGTTAGTGTTTTTTCTCCTGAATTTGGCACAACACCGCCGAACAATGAAAAATGTTCAGAAGGATGAGTAAAAGTTGTCACCTGGCAGCCAGAAATTGTTCGGTTCCACTGGACCATCTTCTCTGGTTGCAGAATCACCTCCTGATACACAAGCTCAGCAGGACACTGCATGAAGGCCTGAGCACAAACAATACAACATTTCATAAGGCAACATTTCAAAATCCCTTTTCTCAATCTAATTTTATAGTGGGATTTTATCCCAATTACACTTTTATTTCATGTCACTTTTTATGACAGTGGAGTCACAAGCCCTCAGCCTTCCAGAGCTGACTAGCTAGCTGCTTCCCCCCGCAGTGTGTGAAGGAGAGATACCACAGCTCCTTCTTTCCTGCCGCTGTCACTCTTAACAATCAGCCAGTAGACCACACATACCAAAACTAACAATTCACTCATGTGCTATATCAACTAAACTGATCAATATTTCTTAGGTACAAAAAAATGTGAATTCAACCGTTTGGTCATATTTTGCTTCTTCTTTTTTTTTTTTTATACTTTTAAATAATTTATTATAGGCCATTTGTAACTGATGCTTCTTGTTATTGCACTGTCCTCTTTGCTGCTGTAACACTGCAAATGTCCCCGACATTATCTCCTTTCCTTTGGTAAAGGATGGTCCAGTGTATCTTAAGCTAAAGGAGATAAGACAGGAAGCATTTAAGCAATTTTCCTTAGCGTTACAGGATTCGACCAGCTCTTATCACGGCTGCCACTTAGATACATCCCGGTACCTCAATTAGGAACCTTCCTAAGCAAAACAGACTTTTCAAGCACAGCCTCTGTGTATTTCTGCTCTTCATAGTTTCTATCTCTGAGGATCATTTGTTGAAACAACATGCTGCTGTTCTAGAGAGGAAAAAACCACATGACTCAACACACAGCAGGTCATTTAAACACAGCAGAAGTGTGTCTAAAAGTAAAATAAATATTAAGCTGTGCTGGTTGTGACCAGGCCTTGTTTATCATTTACAGCAATGACCCCACAAGTGACAGCGGTTAACCCTTGGAAAACAGAGAGTCTTAAATAGCCCTCAGTTATGTAGCATCCCGTAAATAGCAGGCTTGCTCTGAATTCCTCTCCGGGAAATGACCTACCCTGAAAGGAACTCTTTTACAACGTGACTCCAGTTGCTCTGAAGCACCAGGAAGTCTCTTTAATAACTGATTCAATTTAACACCACATTAGTCTCGATAATTTCATCACTATGCCCTCTAGAGGTTGTAAATACATACATACCCATCAGCTGTGTACCTAATTCAGTTATGGTATGAGTGTTAAAAGGATTGTGGAAGCTGCACTGACATACAGCCTGGCCTACTCTTTACTGTTACAGCTACAATAATGTAGTACAGGAAAAAATCAGTACTAAACATAAAATGCCAATGAGACTGGATATGGCATTAAAGGGATAGTTTGGGTGTTTTGAAGTGGGGTTGTATGAGGTACTTATCCATAGTCAGAGTATTACCTACAGTAGATGACGGTCGGCACGCCCCCAGTTTGGAAGCAAAGCAATGTACTGCTGTGGACGAGGCCGACAGCAAAATATGTTTTAGCAGCCTAAAAGAAAGGCTCACCTAAAAAAGATCTTGCTGTCAGACAGCCCTTTCCAACGGGGAACTGAAGCTGTGTATCCACATCATCCATATCACCAGACTCCATTGAAAAAAACTGTCATTTTCGTTTGGATCACTACTGGAGCGCGTGTCTTATTGAGACACAGTTTCATAATGAATAAACACAAAGTGCTGCTGTACCTTCAGAATGAAAGTCTTTCCATGGAAGGGGATCTCCAGAGTGTAGACAGAGTCTCCCATGTCCTGACATGGGACAAAATACCGTTAGTCACATGATGCTTTCGCTTTCATTTCAGTGTATTTAAGGAAAACTTAAGTAAAAGACCATTCACTCAGTTACAACACTGCATTACCTTTTTGGTGGTAAAATACATATATATAAATCTTTTATTTAAAAATGTCTGATTCAGAAAAAAATATGAGTTGAACTAGGAATGAACTGAAAACATTCCTGCGGTGAACTGGTATGTGAATGTGGTATGGCAAGAGTTCGGTTTCAATTGATGTTTGGAATTTGGATCTCGTTCCAAGTTGCTAAAATATGTGGTTTTGTTTACATTTCAGAGTATCACAAATATGTCACTTAATCTTCTATCTCTGCTTTTCTTATCAGCAAAGAACTGTGTACAAAATATTGAATTAACTACAAAGCAAATATGTGATACATCTGGCAGTAAGTTATTGTTTTAATACTCTTATCTGTCTCCAAACAAGTTACTAAACTTATAAGGGTTTAAAATTACCCACTATCAAAACACTGCAGAGACGGTAGAGTAGAGGATTTTTGAGGCTGATACTGATATTGTGAGTTAAGAAAAATCTGATAAAGATATACCAGCCGATTAGGGTTGCTACTAATGATTACTTTCATTTGTTGATTAATCTGTGGATTGTCTTCTCGATTAATCGATTAGTTGTTTGGTCTATAAAATGTCAGAAAATGTTGATCAGTGTTTCCTAAAGCCCACAACTGTCCACAACTCAAAAATATTCAGTTTACTGTCACAAAGGAGTAAATAAACCTGAAAATAATCACATTTAAGAAGCTGGAATTAGAGAATTATGACTTTTTTTTCTTAAAAAATGACTCAAACCGATTAACAAAATAGTTGCCGATTAATTTAATAGTTGACAATTAATCGATTAATCATTGCAGCTCTCGACACGAATTCCTTAGAATTGTTTTAACAAAAACATTGTGACAAAGACACACACAAAGCTCTGTACACTCACATTGTTTTTCTCAAACTTCCAGTTGTCCTCCTGGGCTAGGATCTGTTCTACCACAGTCATGGCCTCCTTACCCTGTCTGACGTACTCCTTCTCCTGGAACGAGAGGGAAATCATCAGTGGTGATCAGGTGAGGAGCAGAAAGACTCCTCAGACTGATGCAGCTACCTGTGAGGTGACAGCTCTGCGTCCGAGACCCTCCTCATCCAGATCCTCTTCAGACCCTGCAAACACAAGTTCAGAGCCAAAATTCAAAGTGTGGCTCAAATGATAAATGTTGAAGATTAAATTATACGCACATCACGTATGTGCGAGGCTATCAAGAGCTTAAGTAAAGAAAAAGGTAACACCTGCACAATACGCCATGCCGCAGTTTTTACTGCTTGGATCTTTGTCAGGTCAAAATGTACAGCGCACCAACATGCAAACAAGCTAAATGATGGCACACATGTAGTCAACATTTCTTACTCAGTTTTTCCTCTAACTGTATGTAATATTTTTGAACGTAGGTGTTGTATTTTGTGATATATGGGTCAATGAATATGACATAAATAACATATGTTTGAAATTTAGAAATATGGCCTTACTGTTTTTATCTACTTTTTCTATGTACTTTATTGAATTGTTAAAAGTTTGGGGATGTTTAATCACGCTGGTGTTTTGGATGAACCACACTGGGCGCAAATTAATCACACATTTTTTATCAGCTGTCAGTGTGCTGACTATGACTTGCCCCAAACTGCATGTGATTATCATAAAGTGGGCATAAAACACATTTTCATTCACATATCTTGAGGTCAATGGTCAAAGGACCCTGTGAAAATGGCCATGCCAGTTTTTCCTCGCCAAAATTTAGCCTAACTTCGTAGCGTTAGTTAACCTCCTTCGTGACAAGCTAGTATGACATAGTTGGTGCCAATGGATTCTTTAGTTTTTTTAGTTTCATATGATGCCAGTATCTTCACTCTTGCTTTAAAAGTGAGCCTGCTACAACCTGAAAATCACAGGTTGCGTTAATGCGTTAAAGAAATTAGTGGCGTTATAACTAATTTGCCTGAATGCGTAATTATCGCCCTAAAAAATAAGATCCACGCTTAAGATCCACGTAGGATCGAATCGTAGTCAATAAAAATTTCTAGCATGGAGTCGTGTGCAGGCGTTACCTTTTTCTCAAATGATAAATGTACAAACATACAGGAAAGAATGAACCCACTAAGGTGCACACACACACACAGACTGAACTTGAGGCCGATTAAACAAGAACTGATCTATAGAGACGAGAAGACATCACCTGCTTCAGATTCAGGTGGAGAGTAAAACTGTCCGTCTGAAACAGCCCGGGGGTAGATCATGGGGGCTCGTTCGCAGGCTGCGTTCACCGCCGCCAGGTACGCTGATGTCAAAAAGGAGAAAAAATAGTTTAAGAAAGGAGAACAGTTGTGTTAAAACTTGTCAGGAATCTCCTTCTCACCTCTCTCATCATCGGCCTCCTGAGTGAGCACCTTGAAGTCGAGGAACCAGGTCTCCAGCCAGGCCACCACAAACGAAGTGATGGGTATCACGTAGCCAAAGGCATTCCGGGAAAGGAGCTGGGTAGAAACAGAAACCATGTCATCCTGAAGCTGCGGGGTATTAAAAGAACTAGAGGTGCTATTACAAGAGGTGGTTGTTGTACTTTTTGTTGGTTTACTTCCTCGTTGTTGGATATAAAAAGAGAAGAGAGCTTTAAAAACGCCAATAAGGTCATAAAAACTCTTATCAGCTCATTGTTTGGTCAGACAGCATTTATTACTGGCAGAAATGCAGAAGTGAAAAAGTCTCTGTGGTTTCGGTTGCTTACACCACACATATACATAACTGTAACACGTAGGGAGGACACTCACACTGGATACGATGACCTTGACAACGAGGAAGACGCTGGTCACAAGAGTGGTAACCTGTGGAGGATTTAGATTTGTGTTATAATTCATGTCCAGACCGGCTCATAAGATACATTACATTATTTCATCAGTGTGTGTTTCACTGCGGCTGAGCTCACTTACTGCAATGACCCACCAGTGCTTCAACCGAAAAGCAGCGTAACCCACTTGTAGACACAGGAAACGAAACACGGCAAGGAGCTGAGACAAGCAGGAAGGAACAGGAAAGGAAAATGACCTTGCAGGTTTAATGCAATCGTGTGGTTCAGACACGTTGACTTGTGTTAACACTTCCTCCTCTTGTGTCAATAAATGCAGATGTGTGACAGCTCATTCAGATCCTATAAATCAGGCTATAAAACAATATCAGCCCGGTCTCTGTGAAACACTAGACAAATAAAAGTAGAATGAATTACAAGATCCTGCCATTACTCTACATTGAAATCAAATGAAACTCATAAAGACTTACAAAGATGTCAAAGAAGGAAGACCTGTAGTTATAAAGGACGACCTCATTTTTTAAGCTGTCCCAGATCCCTGAGCTGGAGATCTGCAGGAGAACAGAGCACATCAGAGTCTCACCCATCAAACATGTCTCTAAAAACTTCTTCCATCTGTTGAGCCCAACTCACATTCAGCTCGATGATCCACAGAAGGGAGATGAAGAGCAGGTCGAACGTCACGAAGAGACAGAAGGTGCGGCGGACGTCAGAGATGGCCTTGCGCTCTGCGAGCGGCACCAACATGTACGGGGAAGGAAGGGACAGCGACGTGGAGTAAGAAGCGTTCAAGGAGGCGATGGCAGGGAGGCTGCCCCCGAGCTCCCCGTAGTCTACACCTGGCATTCCTGCGGTGAGACAGGAAACTCCTCCTGCAGAGAGGGAGATCAAGTTATTTAGTATCACTCTCCTTCTCTATTATTATCTGTAATATTGCAACCAAAAAAATGGGGAGAATGTGCGTTAAAAAAAGGGCTATAACTCAAATCCCTTTAACGCTCCTAGACCGACTTTACTGTTTTTTAGAGGCTGTAGCGGGTTCAGTTTTAGAGCTAGAGTGAAGATACGGATATCATAGGAAGTAAGAAAACCTAAGGAATCCTTTGGTACCAACAATATCATGTTAGCTAAATAACGACGCTCCAAATTTGAGCTAGATTTTGGCGAGGAAAAACTGTCATGGCCATTTTCAAAGGGGTCCCTTGACCTCTGACCTCAAGATATGTGAATGAAAATGGGTTATCTGGGTACCCACGAGTCTCCCCTTTACAGACATGCCCACTTTATGATAATCACATGCAGTTTGGGGCAAGTCTGAGTCAAGTCAGCACACTGACACACTGACAGCTGTTGTTGGAGTTGAGTTTACCATGTTATGATTTGAGCATATTTTTTCTATGCTAAATGCAGTACCTGTGAGGGTTTCTGGACAATATTTGTCATTGTTTTGTGTTGTTAATTGATTTCCAATAATAAATATATACATGCATTTGCAAAAAGAAAGCATATTTGCCCACTCCCATGTTGATAAGAGTATTAAATACTTGACAAATCTCCCTTTAAGGTACATTTTGAAAGATTAAATATTTTAATCGATTGACAGCCTTATTTTTAAGATAATGTTTCTTCATTGAATAAAACATGACACTGAGACTACAATCTTAACTACACTGAACATGTTGTATCCTCTGTGTAGACAAACTATTTGTGCTGCCAGATGTTTGAAAGCTGGTAAAAGAAACATGATTTGATCTTATAAAGACTCAGACTTCAAGACTCAGCAAGGAAAACAATGCACCTTTTTAAAAGCTACTGCCAGTAGATTTTAGTGTTGGTCTGGAGCTTTTTATTGAATGCTGTTTGCACTCTGGGGTCACATTTTTGTCAGAATAACAGGAAGAGAGCAACAAGTTTGACCATTGTTAAACCAGTGATTCACAATCAGTAGATGCTGAGTGAGTTTCAATGGACTCTTAAACTATTTCTAGACAATGAACTTAATGTTTACAAGCACCATGATGAGCCATCTCTGGTTTATCTACTAACCTAAAATAGACATTCATCAGCATTTAGATAGGACATCTTTAAATCTTTAAAAGTCAGATTACATTTAGTTTTGGTGGTTTCAGACCTCAGGACTCTCCTCTCCTCCTCTCCTCCTCCTCTCCTCCTCCTCTCCTCCTCTCCTCCTCACCTCTCACTTCTGTTAAACAACAAACTGTCTGATGCCAACGTTACTTCAGTGTCTGTAAGGAAAGCTAACAAGCTAACTTACCCCCTAGTGGCAGAGAGATACCAGTAAAACTAGACAGACAGAAACATAATCACCAGGATCGCAGGAACATTCTTGTAAACAAACACTGGTCAGATGAAGAGTGGCTAAGCTAACTAGCCAATGATGTCAGCTAACCACGGCTAACTTACACTTTTACTTCATGTCTCAAGTGACAAGCTACAAAAAGTAACGCTATGAAACAAAAGAAACAAAGTTAACACAACCAGGCATTTAATTACTTCATAAAAACCCACATTTAAAGCTTTAAACTTACTTGATTTAGCACAACATGATCATCATCATCTAACTAACGTTACCAACTCTTCCGGGTTGAGCTATCAAAGATTAAATATCGCCGCAAGATGAATCACTGCCTCGATCCAATCTCCAACACGACAAAGTTACGTTACGTTACGTTACGGGCTGATATATCAAAGATTAAATATCGCCACAAGATGAACCACTACCCCGCTCTAAACACGCCAAAGATCACGTGATGAAACTACAATTCTTGTGTGTGTGTGTGTGTGTGTATACATTGCATGTTGCATTGCATGTGCATATTGTATATTATAAATTGTATATTATAAATAATAATTTTAGCATATAAGAAAAGATAAAAAAAAAAAGTCAATATGATTAAGTTAAATATGTAATTAATGAATTGGTATTGTGATTAAGTTATATTATAAGTAATGAATTGGTATTCTGGATTGATAACAAATTTATATTTTTATATTTTGATCGCTCCAAAATACGCCAAAGATCATTTGTAAGATCACGTTTATGTCTGTTTTTCAAAATGTATTTTATGTGGAAAAATAAAATTCAACAAAATCTCAGACCCAAACAAAACTCACCATTTACGTTACTAAGGGGAAAACTGATATATGTCAGAGCATGTCATAGCCTGGAGTTCCTCCAAAATCAGTGGTTCTCACCATATTAATTGCATTTCATTGTTCCTTTTTTAAAATAAATATATATTTGTTTGCATTTATTTATTTGTTGTTGTTCTTTCACAGTGTCGTAGTGTAGTAATGCAGCTGTATAGTGTGATGTGTAATGCATTTAGTGTTGTCATGTGTATAATGTGTAATAAAGTGTTTTCCAGAAGATTTAACAAGCTGTTATGTCTGCCTTTAATGTTTAATTGAATTGAAGGAGAGTATATACACTGACCTCTGGTGGACATAAAGCATAACTACATCATACAGATTACAAAGATCACGGGACGGCACCGCCGCTAACGCGCTCAAACAGTGCAAGAGAATACGCTGTACTGCACTTCCGGTGTCGTTAGAAAATTGAAAATGTCATAAAAAAAACAACTTAAAACGAGTTCTTAGCAAAATGTATAATCCCTACAATGTATATCAAATATATTACATGTCACATGTGTACTAAAAAATGTTTAAATCCATCAAAAACAATATTATATTAACCATTGGCCTAATTTTATTTATTTTAAAGTTCTTTTTGAAACTTTTTTTGAAATTGCACAAAGTTTAATAGGAGTCAATTTCATTTAGTAGAATGCAATAGTGACTATATGTGCACAATGATAAAGACCATATATTTTGGTGATAAAACTTATAACAATTGTGATAAACTAAACCTAATGTGCACTTTATAAACAATTCTTTTCTCACACACTATGAACATTTTTTAACGTTAATATGGTCATTCGTATAGCTGGATGTATGTTTGATTCTGAAAGCATTATTTCCTCTCTAAAGGCAGAAGTTCTTGTGATATTGTGATATAAATTTTTTTTTTTACTTAATAGACCTAAATAACTACTGTAAGAAATATAACTTTATGTGTGTTTACCTATCTACCCTGACATATGTAAAAACAAGTACAGGTAGGTTATCAACTAATCTCTGGTTCACTTTTGATTTTGAAGAATGAAATTAAGATAAAAACCAAGTGACCAAGTGTGATAAACCCACACAACAAATCTTTCCTATATTCTATGATTATTTTTTAAAATGTTAAATAAAAAGTTTGGTTTTCGCAGAACTAATTAAGCTAGTGTACGTCCTGATAAATAGCACCACACTGTTTCAGTGTCTGTGTTTTATAGAGGACAGTGATTGGAAAAGGATGTGTGCAGCAAAACAAAAAATAATGAAAATTCACATTTCCTTGGATGAATTACGCACATACAATATGTACAGATCAGTTTAAAGGAGAAAAGGAATTTTTTTTTATTTTGATATCATATTGTTGCTCACTTTATAACAACCACATCACATTGAGAAACAAGAGAATGGAAAAACAAAAAATAAAAATAAAGACAGAATAAGCATTAAGAGTTCATACATGTCTTTCCATGGTTGTTTTCTTCTGACCCGGGTGGAGAGGGGAGGTGGACAGCGAGCGGAGGAGGGAGGACAGCGTCGGCTGCAGAGCCTCATCCAGTCATCCCACTATTCGGGCAGGTCAGAGGTCAAAGTTTCACACAGTTTCTATATACAAACTGCAGCCCAGATGATACAAACAGCAAGATTTATTCATCCTGTGGCACAACTGGAAACCTTCTTATACATCAAATCCTGTATCTTCAGTTAACCTGGAAATTAAATTAGATAGATGCTGACTAAAACATTTATAAAGTTTTGTTGTTGCCCAAGAAAAGAGAGACCAAGTGAATATAGGTGTTAAAAAGAATTCAGAAAGTTTGCGCAGTGACCGTTATGCTCAAGTGTCAGTCATACAATAACCGCCTGGTTTTCGGCTTGTGAGTTGGATATAGACAGTAGAAACAGGACAGAGCTGAGCTACTCACACACTGGACGTTAGATTAGAAAAATAGCTCTTACAGACATACAATTAAAAAGATGACAATAGAAAAGCGTTAACATACAAAAGGGAATCCGCGAACACTGAGAAATCCCAAATGTGTCAACAATATTGGATTTTAAATTACATTTTTTTGATTCCTTAACATGGTGTCAGTTCACAATGGATCCAGTTCAAATGAGTGAGGCAACGGTCGGGTATTTCAAACAAATTAGAGGTAGCTTTGCCCTTTAAAGATTCATTTTTTACTCAAATATGAAAAGTGTGGTGTGAAATAACCACACACATACACTCACTTGCTCATGGATTTAACACAATTATAGACAAAAACATTTTGGTGTTTATTACTTAAAGTGATACTCCACCCAAAATATTCCCGGTATTTATTATTTTATTATAGATTCACTTTGCAGAATTAAAAGCAGATGATGACTCAGAAATGGTCTGAGAAGTTTCTATGTGTCTTTTGAAAAATTGTCACAATTGGAAACATGAATTTAAGTTGACCACGTCTGCTGTTCAAGCTTTCAAAAAGTTAAAGTTATAATCCATAAGATTTCAGTATGTGGTGATTTAAAGGTGCAGTGTTGTAGGATCTGGCGGCATCTAGCGGTGAGGTTGCAGACTGCAACCAGCTGAAACTTCTCTCGTGTCGGAGAACTACGGTGGCCGACGCGAAAATGTGAAAATGTGTTTGGTTTGTCCGGTCTGGGCTACTGTAGAAACATGACCCGCTACCTATGTAGATATAAACGGCTCATTGTAAGGTAACAAAAAAACACAATGATTCTTATTATCAGATGATTATACACTAAAGAAAACATACTTATTAATATTATATTCCATTTTTGCCAATAATCCCCCTAAATGCTACACACTGTTCCTTTAACACAGCTCTGATAGTGTTAGGAGAGTGAAGAGTAAACTAAATATTAAGTGCCTATTTTGAAAATTGGCTGCCATTGCCCTCAGCAGCCAAATTTGCAGCGCCCCGATATCTATATCTTTTAATAACATATGAACCTATGTCTGTGCCAAATTTGTTGCTTTTATCGCAAAATGTACAGATGTTATGTATATTTCAGCTTAGCTGCCCCACAAACAGCTTTGGTCCAAGTTTACTTCCTGTCAGCTACCGCATTAACAAACATTGGAACAGGAAATACAAAGGGGCCCATTTAGATGATTTATGTTAAGTTTGAAAAGGTCTATAGAGAGGCAATTACACAATCTGAATTCATTGAATAAATGTCGACCTTAACAAGCATTAAAGGTGGATTTCAACCCATGAAAATATGAAGGATTATAACTTTAAGGTAGATACTGTATAGGCTGGAGTATCACTTTAAACCTGTTGTTCCTATTTTCTACCACAAGATGGCAGTGCATGCTTATTTAATCTCACTGCTAAACAATGAATATGACAAATCAGAGCGATGATGTTTCAAAATAAAGTGGAACATGATCCACACACTTTTAAAGACTTTCAAGTACTTTTGAAAGGGTCGTATAAGAGACAGTCTTTGTTCAAAATGAGTGTGTGTGTGGTTCTCGTGGTAATTATTATCCTCTTTAAAGGAACATTGAGCTCTGTGCAGAAGCATTAAGGTAGAGGGAGGACTGGTCTTACAGGGTATTTGGTCGTGTTGACCTCGTTGTCCCTCCACTCTCATTATAAACAAAAGGGACATTAGGGCCAAAGTGGCGTCTCTGTCAGTACATCATTCCTCACCTGCTCATAATACACAAACTGCCTCTCTGTCCTCTCTTTAATGCACCGTTACCGTTCAATCTTTAGAGGTGAAGTAGTACAGAGATCTTTGCTCACTCGTCTCCACACATCCACAACTTCAGATTCTAACCATGTGACAAAACACCTTCACTCTTCTTCCCTCCGAATGTTTACCCCTCTCACTCTCACTCTCTCTCAGTTACTCCCCCAACTGTTCTCCTCTGTCGTTTCCTTGATTTTGTCCCCTTCTTCCTCCTCGTCCTCGTCCTCCTCTTCCTCCTGTGCCGTTTGGATCTGCTTGGCCGTCTCTCTCACGCTGGAGAACTTGTCTGACTGCTCGGTGGTCGCCGTCTCTGAGGAAACAAAGACTGAGGTCAAAAACAAGCAGTGAAATCACGACACCAAGTTTTGCTTTTGGTAATTGTTACCATTGATATAAATGTGTCATAGTAGGCCTATCATATGACGTTTCTTTGTTGAGTTAAAGAGGACCTATTATGCTCTTTTTCAGGTGCATACTTGTATTGTGGGTTTCTACTAGAACATGTTTACATGCTTTAATGTTCAAAAAACGCTTCACTTTTCTCATACCGGCTGTGCAGCAGCACCTCTTTTCACCCTCTGTCTGAAACGTTCTGTTTGAGCTCCTACACCCCCCTGGCCCCACTCTGATTGGTCAGCTATCCCACTTTTTTGTGAATGGTCAACTGAACCAAACTCTTTGGACTCTGCTCCAGCTCCGCTCTATCTCGCTTTGTTTGAGGGCATGTCAAACTTGCTGACATCACCACGTTACAGAAGAAAAGGCGGGACTTCAAACGAGGCATTTCAGGCAGTTCAGGAACAGAGTTTCTGTAGGGGGAGAGTAACTCCCTTTGACGTGGACTTTGGGCTTTGTAACTTTGCAGACCTTTTACATGCACAAAAAACTATATAGCATATTAAAGGAAAGGGAAAAAGCACAAAAGCATAATAGGTCCTCTTTATTTCTGGTGAAAGAGATGATTGGTAGGCAGGAAGACACTAGTATTGACAGTGGAGCTGGAACAATTAGATGATTAATTGAATCGTCGCTCAACAAAAACAAAAATTGCCAACTGTTTTGAAATGTATTAATTGTTTAAGTAATTTTTAAAAGCAAAAGTGCCCAAATGTCCCCATTATTAGACTTCTATAATAGTAAACTGAATATCTTTGCATTTTTCATTGATTATTCGAGAAAATAATTGGCAGATTAATTGGTAATGGAAATAATCAATAGTTAGTTAGTTGCAGCCCTAATCGACAGTTTTTCTCTCTGTACAGGAAGACAAAGGTTGTGTTATATATGTACGACTTTTGTTTTTTATCATAACTGCTTATTTAGTGTTATTGATAAGCATAGAGATTGATGCATAATCAATTAAAAAAAGTAACATTTCTGGTGAGTTTACATGAATTTTGTGTTTATGTGATCCTTTCTAAGCTGCACTTCAGACATTTAGAAACCCACTAGATGAGACTGAGGAGAAGACTGTGCTTCTTATTCTTGGAAAACCTTTTCATAAGATGACAGTGACGAACAGCTACGTGATTAAGTAACTTGTTTTCTTTGATTTGTCTTGTGTTTGTGATAACGCAGGCCGAGCCCAAACTGTGTCGCTCGACCAAAAGAACAGATGAACTGTAATCAAAGGAGCCAATCAGGATCTTTCAACATCCCGTTTGAGTACTTTGTGTTTCAGCCGGCTGAATCCACAAAGGGATTTATTGAGAGAGTCTGTCATCTGGGCTGACAGAGCAATAACTCTGAATGAAATGCCACCGTTCTCATGTGATATAATGGAGATTAAAAACCAATAATTTTGCTCCATAAAACAAAATAATAAGGGAGCGTATATGCAAAAAAAAAAGTTCACTTCAACTTGAGATTTGTGTACTGTTTTTTCCTGGAGATGAAACTTGCACAGATATTCTGCTGCTGCACATAACTCAAACTCTTTTATACTCGGCACAGACAGCCTGCTCTCTGTGTGCTTGTTGATCCTGTCTGGCCTCTCTGACTGGTGGTCAGGTGTTGTGTCACCAGCCTTTAGTCAGCTGCAGTGTTTCTTCTGACAGATTTGGGGCGCGAGACAGAGAGCTAATATGACACTGGGGCTGTCGCTCAACGCACAGAGCTTCATCTGTGCTGCTGGTCGGCCCACAGACGAGCGAACGTTACCCTGAAACCTGCAGGAGACTTTTCCTCTGAGAAGAAGGAATAAATAGGGATTTATATTACATTTGTTATGGGAGCAAATGATTTCAGAATAGTTTAAGGTAGTTGTATTTCTTGCCCTTTTACCTGCCAGTGCCTATTTTACTTTTGTTTTTCAGTTATCTTGCACATCATTTTGTTTTTCCATCTTTGTAAAATATAAACTTGATGGTGTCCAACTTTGTTGCTGTCTCACATACTGTAACAAAGACACCAAAAATATAGAGTTTAAAGTTTTATAAAGTTTCTAGTCTGGTAGATTTGTTGAGATTTCAGGTGATAACCAGTAAGCAGAGTGTAATCTATTGCATCTACTTGAAAACAATGAAAACACTCATCTTGGGCACAGTGAAATAACAATAAGTCAGATATTTTGCATATTGAGGCCTTAAGTTTTGGTGTGACACTTTATCTAACATGTTTTTCTCACTGTTTCAGGAGGATTATCAATGATGGGAGAAAAATTTGTCCTCAAATCTCAAACTATGTGAAATGTTTGCAGACACCACCAGGATGAACATAAAGGAAAACTGGATCATTCACACAAACGTCCGCGGTGTTTCCCGATCCACACTCCACTCCAGTTGATGACAATAATGCACCATAAAGGCAGGAGTTCAACGCCATTTGGCTATCTTTGTATTCCTTTAAAGATGAATTATATAAATGTGGAAAACAGCAGATCTTTAAACAAACTCTCTTCAAAACAAGCATTCACTTTGTTATCTTCTTCTTCTTCTTCTTTGCAAACCAGCTAGAGGTACATACGCCACCAACTGGACTGGAGTGTGGAACTAAATTGGAGCGTTCGCGTACAGTCCGCGCGGTCACAAATTTTAGGCTGCACACGGCCGTCCACATAAAGTCTGACGCGAACCCCCGTGGACATGGGCCGATGACAACATTTACGTCATGCAGACCTAAGCAGACCCTGTTGGACATGCAGACATCTCAAGCTGTGGGTGATATATTCTAATGAGCCTGCATTTGACATAGGAAGGGGAGACAAATCTGAATGGCTTGTTGAATCACATGTTTTTTGATCCAGGCAGCTCACAAAATCTGACTGGGTGGTCTTATTTCACAGTTTGTGGGTTGGTATAGGCACTCCAGTTATCTAAATGTATGAGCGTAAGCACTAAAAAAGGGAATTTTTCATGATATGTCCCCTTTAAAATGTCTTTTCCCCCTCCCATTAAACCAGATTGTAGCTGTGCTGGAAATTCCTCAATCACACCATCTATCTTATTTTCAATTTCCGTAAGCAGGTAACAAAAATACAAACACCCAAACCAGACATAGAAAATGAAAGCCCATTGCCAGTGCTTCTGTTTTAAGCAGTCTTCAGGGTGTATTTGTCTTAAAACAACAACAACAACAACAGCGTTGTCCTCGCTGCCACTGTGTGCTGCTGTTGTGTTCCCAGCCAGTTGACAGAGAGCCTCCCTCTCACCAGCAGCTTTGGTGGGAGACGTGTCCTCTCTCTCCTTTCTCTGCCAGTAGTCCTCCTCCTCCTCCCCTTCACAAGGGTCTTCCAAGGGGGGGTAGACACCTAGATGCTGCATATGTGCTTCGGCCATCTTCTGCACAGCTACACACAGGTAAACACACACACACACACACACGCACACACATACACACAGGGAGACGGCCACACAAACACATGGACACAGGGATAGAGGGATATGTTGTTTTGGTTTTACCACGCTTCAACACTGTCAGTTTTTATCAAGCCTCACAGGGGTTTTTGAATACATGCCAGGCAGGCAGGAAGCCAATTAAACACATGCACTGACAGACAGACAGGCAGGCAACTGAAAAACACTATCCCACACTGATTATTTTGAGCCTCCGCTGTTGTTTTCTATCCCTTCTCTCTCACCCTGCTCTCCCATCTGTTTGTTTGTACCCTCGTCTTTCCTCGACTGCCCGCCCGGCAGTGCTGACTCACTCTCTTTTCCCTCCCTCCTTATACGCTCTCCTCTCTTTGGTGACATTACCTTAACACCCCCTCTCACTTCCTCTGGGTCACCTTGACTTCTCTCTCTCTCTCTCTCTCTCTCTCTCTCCGTTTCACACCCTCAGATGCACAGGGTCACTTATTCTAGTTTAAGGTAGGTTATGTAATTAGAAATTATTCTGAGATATCTCTCTCTTCCTCTCTCTGCATAGGAGCTGATGAAGGACAGATTTCTGATGCAGGAACGAGGCCTCCTGGCTCATTATATCATCACTCGACATGCAACACACACCCAGAAATCCCCATTAAATGAAGCTCCGCTGACACAAGCTCTGCTCCTTTAACGGCCGCATGCAACAAACAGGAAGCCACATGCGTAAAGACACAAAAGAAAGTTTGTGTTCATGTATGTATTTCTATCTTTCCTATACGTGTGTGTGTTCATGTGTGTGTGTGTCACAGCTGTATACACAACTGACTGTAATCCAGGATGATCCAGACTTTCCTAGACTCACACTCAGTGTCTCACAGCTGTCACTCTCTAATCTCTCCTTTTCTATCTGTCACACACAAATAAATATACAGGTCCTGTTGTACAGTAAGAGCAGAAACACATGGTAACACGCCTGCATATCACACATGTGCGGGATAAATAAGAAATAAAAGGCCTTTAATGCATATCTACCCATCTGTCACATGCATTTTTTGTCTTTTGTCTGTTATTATGAAGCATGGAAAGCAAGGAGGAAATTGACTGCAGCGAAGCACGGTAAAACAAAAAGGACTTAAACACAAGGATGAATCACAACAACACACAAACACCACCTGTAGTACCACTGCTGCTCAGACCTACCTCTGAGTGATGGAGGCTGATACACGTTTGGATTGATGACACGTTTTGGTTTAAGCACTCCGTTCTCTCCGACGACCCACTGCCAACAAACAGAGAGAAACATTACCCCCCATTTATACAGACACGTTTTAACACGCGGCAAAGCTAAATATTAATGATGCATAGTCCTGCATTGACCTCGGTTTTTACTTCAAAAGGGGGGTCCTGCAGAAAAGGTTTGGGAACCACTGTTTTAACACATAAATGTACTTCTGATTGTGATATATCAATTACCTTGTTGTTGTTTTTTTCTCTTTCTCCCCCATTGAAACACCCAGTATGTATATGCAAAAATTATCATTAATTTAAAAAGTTTAACTGCAGGATATAAGATGTCTCCTACTTTGTTATGTGCACTGGAGACTTCCACATCACACTTGTGTAAGTTGCATACTGGTTGAAGAAGATTAATTATACGTACATCATCTACTGTAGGTGTGAGGCTATCAGAACAGCGTCAGTAAAGAAAAAGGTAACACCTGCACACTACTCTGATGAAGATCCAAGCAGGATCAAAACATAGTCAATACAAATATTGTGGCATGGGCTGGTGTGCAGGTGTTACATTTTTCTTTATTAAGATGCATACTGGACCATGATTGGCTCCAAACTAGTTGTGATGTGGAAAATAATTTCCTGCATAAAATATATAAATATGTGAGTGATCAAGTTTAATAATCGTTTGACAATCTTTTCTGTAATAAACATTTATTTCTTAAATAATCTTTAAATTGAGCTAATTGAGCCTTTAAGAAAGTGTACCTACATGCAAGCTTAACCAGTGAAGATGTGCTGACACA
Source organism: Sebastes umbrosus (assembly GCF_015220745.1). NCBI lineage: Eukaryota > Metazoa > Chordata > Actinopteri > Perciformes > Sebastidae > Sebastes > Sebastes umbrosus. The sequence continues at coordinate 21,287,145 of NC_051282.1, read as the reverse complement.
TTAGATTTGGAAAATGCTGAATCCAATCCAGAACTTGGAAATATTGGTGTCTATAGGTGATCAATAATTTTCAAAAGGTATAACGGTTTGAGGACACCTGTTGTAAGCTGCACCAAAGGAGGGACTTGTGCTAAAGCATAAAAGCCGGAGCACCATTGAAGGCGCTCCAGTCTGCTCTTGAGACCAGCACTCGGTTTATTGCACTCTGTTTGATCTACAGTAAATCTATTCATATTGAGTTCTGACGTCTGTCCTGTTTTTAAAGTTTATCTTTATGGAAGTTATTGAAAATGTGGCTGAGGACCTGAAGCCATCTGGCTTGGCTGAGGCATTTCATCCACAATGTCACAAATTCCTGCTAGTACTGTAGGTACACATGAGATTGAAGATGAGCAAAGAGAAACAGTGAAAACAGCCTTCTAGTGAGAAACTCTGAACACACGTCATTCTACAAAGTGAACGTCAAACATCCAGCAATATGCAATTTGGGGTATTTTTTTCTCACAAATGCACATGTATGTCTTTGTTCCAAAACTTCACAGAAGAAGGCAGTTTAATTATAAAGCCAATTTCATACACAGTTGCATAAAAGATGATGATGCAGTTTATGCTGTCAACATAAGAGACATATTCAAACCCAAGATACCATGCACCTTTACATCAAATTAAAGCTAGGGCTGCACAATGTATACGTCTGTTTTTATCGTCATCGCAATGTCAAATTGCGTGATAAACACATCGTGAGAGAAGTGTTAGTTGAAAGAGAGTATCAGTAGAAAACTGCACATTCAAATGTGATTCTTTTTATTGGTGCCTTTTGTGTTCAGTTCAATGTTCAGTTTGTTCAATAAAAGTATTTGGGAAATTCTTTACTTAATTTTGTTTTAATTCAAGCAGCAATTTGTTGTATTTTAGCAGAATACTGAAAGCAACAGAAAGGCAGAACTGAGTAGACATTTAACATCTGTTTATTTATCACAAGTAATATTGTTATAGCGTTATAACGCTATTGCATATCGTATATTTTCCTCATATCGTACAGCCCTTATTAAAGCCTTCTTTATTTCTTACACTCCCTTTATTTCTATGGTATAGTCACTACATGTGTTCGTCAGCCATGTGATGCAATATTTGCAACACAGGTCTGGTTATTCAGAAATGTCAGTAATTGCCTGGATACTTCCCCAAAGTACTGCCTGGAATATTTAATTTGTCAACATTTTACGTCATTTAAAATTTGTTTTAAATTGGAAAAAATTACTGTTTTTTCTGAATCTATGAAGAACGAAACTTAAAGCTCAGGGAATTTAAAATGTTTAAGTTTGAACTAAAGACTTCTTGGGTTTGAAAACGATTGGCCACACAGCATGAGTCTGTGATGATGAACTCATCGAATGATCCAGCAGGGTTAAAAAACGTTAGACTATTACAAAGTAAAAACCAGTTGGGAGCTGATATTTATGAGGAAGACAACAGATAATAGAACTACATAAACTCCAAAATGAGGGTGTGTGTTTGTTTCAGTTCATAGGATAGAGTGGAGGATGATGAGGATGCACAGACACTTATTATAGAAAAGTGTTTTGACTTCACCTTTACCTGATGGGTGGACTGATCATCCTCAGGAGATGATTGGTCGGCTACTCTGAACAGCGTGGCAGGTGTTGGCCTCCTGCGCCGGATCTATAAACAAACACACACATAAATAAATGAATAATTAAACTGTCTGGCTGACACTGGATTATTAATAATGCTCAGCAGCACAAGGCCTTATCAATCAAGTGGGAACTGTTGACTGGTGAAGGGCATGCTGGGGACTCGCTGACTTCACCAGTGCTGTTGCCCAGTTGGCTGATGGGTCAACAAGTTTCAAAAGTCAGGTCAGAGCTCGGGCCACGGTCAGTAGAGCAGAGGAAGACTCATTATGTAACTCTCAGATACAGTGAACAGTGAATGCTGTGTAGAACAGAAGCTAAATTCATGCTTGTTGCTCAAGTTTCAAAATTATCCAGCATTTAAGAAGTGTTAAATCTTTTGATACAGGATTTATTTGAAGGGAATGATGTCTTCACTGAACACACGTGTGTTTGTGAGTGCACTATGTACAGTCGGTCATGCACCCTCACAAACAGAGGGACCATGGAAAAGAGGATTTTAGCCTAAATGAGGCCCAGCAATCAGCCCAGACACTCCCTCTCCGACACACACACTGTTCCCTGAAGGCTGATCGCTGTTGGTCTGAGAGCAGACAGCCAGACGGACGGCAGGTCTGCACTTCACCTCTAGTAAAAGTCACCGTATACAGAGAACTCTCTGTACTTATAGGAACAAATGCCCGGCTGTACCCTCCAGCTCACCAATATCAAGCCCTGCATGTCGGACTGCAGTCTTACAGTTTGGCCTTTCTTTTGACAACAACACCGTTGATATCAGTTTAGTTCTTTTAAAGACCACCTATTATGATTATTTTCAGGTGCATACTTGTATTTTGGGTTTCTACTAGAACTTGTTTACGTGTTTTAATGTTAAAAAAAAACTCATACTGGCTGTGCCGCAGCACTTCTTTTCATCCTCCGTCTGAACAACCCGTTCTCACTCCCGACTCGTCAAATACCTCCGTTTGGTCAGCGCCCCTCGGAATCGGAAACCGAGGCACAGAGGCACCCTTTAGCGACCTAACGCCAATGTAAACCCACCCACAGCGTTATACGACGGTCGGAGAAAGTGACATAATATTAATAGTGTGAGAGTCCGTACAGGGTGGGCGGTAGGGGTGGTGGATGTGTCAAACAAACACAAGACTTTCAACCAGGAGGCCAGTGTCTGTGTCCATTGTGAAACTGAAACTAACTTATATTGTCACATCAGTCTTTAGTTACGTGACTCGTCGGTATCAGCTCCATGAGTCACGTTAGTCGCTCGTCAGTGAAGTCAACCACGACTGTTTCCTGACCCAAACTAAGCGATTGTGATGCTTAAACCTAAATTCCTGTGAAAACAGAAGTTTATTTTGAAAGGACACTATGCATGTAATAAACGTATATTGTCAAACTCCACAAAAAATCAATCTTTTGAGTAAACGCTCACCCCCAGTAGAGATGAAAGGGGGTGTAAAAAGTGTATAGGTCACTAACATGATTAACATGCGGACTGGGAGACAAGTTGTGTATTTAGTAAGGCTGTCAAAGTTAATGACTTCATTAACGCAATCGATCTTTCAGAGGTTGTACTGGGCTCAGTTGTAAAGCTAAAATGGAGATACTGGCATCATATGAAACTAGAAAACCATGTCATACTAGCTTGTCGCAAAGGAGGCTAAATAATGCTCCAAACGAATGCTAAATTTAGGCGAGGAAAAGCTGGCATGGCCATTTTCAAAGGGGTCCCTTGACCTCTGACCTCAAGATATGTGAATGAAAATGGGTTCTATGGGTACCCACGAGTCTCCCCTTTACAGACATGCCCACTGTATGATAATCACATGCAGTTTGGGCAAGTCATAGTTAAGTCAGCACACTGACACACTGACAGCTGTTGTTGCCTGTTGGGCTGCAGTTTGCCATGTTATGATCTGAGCATATTTTTATGCTAAATGCAGTACCCTTATTGCTAAGAGTATCAAATACTTGACAAATCTCCCTTTAAGGTACATTTTGAACAGATAAAAAAAAATATGTGATTAATATGCAATTAATCGCAATTAACTATGGATAATCAAACAATTAATTGCAATGAAATATTTTAATTGATTGACAGCCCTAATATTTAGCTGTATTTTGGCAAAAATATAAGCATCCAGAAAATTAATCAACAACTTTTTGATAATTTATTTATCATTTAAGTCACCAAAAAAATTGTAAACTTTAAATATCATTTGGTTTTGGCCCCTTGATTAATCAGACAAATAGTCTACAGATTAACCAGTGATTAATATATCTGTTAGTTAACACCCTGTACAGGTTTGAAGCAGTAAAGTTGATAATGGTGCATGAGTGGTTTGAGAAGTTTCTCTGGGTGTCTACCACATTTCGCCACCTTTCAAGCAAACAGGAAGTGACAGTTTGATACTCAAAAGATAAGTTTAGGGTGGCATATCACTTTAATAACAAGACTGAGTGAGCCCTTTGCTTCATAGAGAAAGATTTACATGTAGAAATCCATACTAAAGGAATAATAGCTGACATATAAAACTACCTTTCGGGAAAATGTTGGATGAAATAAAGTGTGCTGAGAGTGAAAACAGTGCAGCTAAGTGGACTTGGCAAGTCAGACAAACGAGGTATTGAGACGTGTCCTCTGTGGAGCCAGCCAACCTTGGCCATGAAATGAACCACTACTGTTTACGGCACCACATAACATCACAGGAAGAGAGCTAAGCAGCCTGGCTCTATTTTGCGTTAAACTGCTCCGTACAGAGTGTTTGTGTTCGGTTCCCCTCCCTCCTGTTAAGCGAGCTGTGCGTCATCGCAGCGAGGCACATGTTGCCAAAGCAGAGGCTTGTTGGGCCGCGTGGTGGAAAGCTGCTGCTGCTGTCAAACACGACAACACGGAGTAATCGAGCGTGGATTTCACCCTTATTCATGACACCAGACGCACGTTTTAATCTCGTCACGAAACTTCCAGCTGTCCCATCTCCCCTGGATCTCTCACACTATCTGTCTTTCTCTCGTTCACCTCTTATCTCCATCTCACTTGATCCTCTGCTTCCTCTATCCTGTTTACTTCCGTATCCATCCTTCATTCCTTGACGGGGACATTTCCCTCACTTGTCTCTCCCTCTCCTCTCCATCACCAACTGAAATCATGTCATTATGCTTTTGTTTGCCCACTTGTCAGTCCTTTCCGCAACTTTCTTTCTCTCTTTACTGGCAGGGAGCATTAACAGGGCTCCCGCCCACCCCCCTGGCAATGTGTGGAGGCCTGGGGCTCATTGCTGCTGTGAACCCCGCTGCCTCGGCCTGAATGCCTGACACCTGCTACCAGCCTCGCAGGGCAGCCTGAGGTGTCTCACACAGAGATCCTCAGGAGACAGCAGACACCAGATGTTGCCATGACCAAGCCTATATGCCCAAGTCCTGTGGCATTAAAGCCATTAAACTGGGAAAACCACTGGATTGGTCCTATAAGTCGTCCCATGCATCATCATTAAAGTGAGGGTAGTTAATGTTGAGAAACTAGCAAGAATATGCTGATTTACAAAAATGATCCAGCTGAAAAAACACACCCCCTGGGTTGCCAACTCATTTCCAATGAAAGTAGCAGCAGTAGCTCCAAAGGTCTCTAAATCGAGCGAGAAAGATGCCAAGTGTGCAACACTGACAGTCCGTCCCTTCAGGCCTCCCTCCAAAGCCACTCCCCCACAATTATCATAATGAACGTATGAACGTCATTCAGGCCGAATTAAATGATTGGACGGGCTTATCAAAATCCTGCAACAGCCACAGATACCAGATCTTTTTGTCAGAGCATTTCATTTATTGATTGCTGGGATGTAAAGAGAATTTCAGCATATATAACAGTGTTGTATAATGTTTTTGAAGAACACTACCAGCTCTAGCTTTGATGTAATTCTTTTGAGCAAAAATGGCCAAAAATTCCAAATTATAGTTTCTGAATTGTGAATATTTGCTGCTTTTCTCTGTTCTATATCTTTCAGTGTTGGGCTATTGGTCAGAGCAAACAAGACATTTGAAGATGTCATCTTTGACTGAAACTGTCAAACTATTTTTTGATATTTCATAGACTAAACAATAATCGATTACTCTAGGCAACAATCGGCTGATTAATTAATTATGAAAACAATTTTAAGCTGCAGCCCCAATTAACTCTACACATTTTCATATCATAGCTTACAAAACATCACTTCCCCGTTTTACATTTGACTTTACCACAAGTTTCTAGTCAAGTCCCTACAACATAGCGGGCACACCACTTCAGTTCTACTTCTGTTTTTAAAGGTATGGTTATGTTACATTATTCTGGTGAAAGAAAAATATTTCTCAGCTACAAGCACACATTTCCAGTCCATCTCATGACATCATTGTCATTGACAGAGAATGAAAGCCGGAAAAGGTTCAAAACTACAGTTTATTTATTCAGATGGAGATAATAATAGAGACGTGAGATAAATGGAGGGTGAAATGATTGTGTGTGTGGGATAATTGAGGTCACTGAGAAGCATAATCTGTAAATTTGATGATCTATTTACCTGAATGTGTGCTCACATGCACTGCGTGTGTGTAGGTGTAGATGACTACTAATGTCATCATGTAATAAACCTGGTGATCTTGTGAAATGCCAAGACATGACCTCCTAACTGTTCACCTCCCGGGTAAATTGTGAAACAGGTTGTAAGGTAGATGAAATTATAATAAAACCTGCATGACTGCATTTGTAGCACAGGAGTCTCTTTCTTCTATGCACACTTACACACACAAAGTGATGGTGACGGTGGTGACGGTGGTGGTTGCCGCGCTGACGTGCTACTGTATGACATTGGCAATACCAGATGACATTAACACACATAGTGACTGTAGTAATTTTCCAGCCCCACTCTCCCCGAGTTACATAATGTATGTGACTTCCTCATTTACAGGGCACAGCGTGTGAGATTACTCCCGCTACGCATTATCCCTCCCCTCCCCTCCCCTTCGTACGTCCTCCACTTCTCTAAACCCCATGCCCCCAATCTCCCAAACCCCCCTTCCTCTGCTGCCAGCTATTGTTTTTGTACCAAGATCAGTCGAGCTGCTGTGAACTTGCACCGAGGGGCTCTAAGCAGGCTGCTGCTGCCGTGGCCTTTCAGCGGTTCCACAGGTGCACGCCTGCAGGCCTCCCCGAGAGGCAGCAGCACCTCGCTAGGTCTCACACCGAGCTTTGGTCTCAATAAAAGTGTTGGCTGATGGATCATAGCGTGGAATAGAAAGGAGATGCATCGATTTATCTAAAGTGAATTTGAAAAATGTGCTGAGTCTGCATTGTGTAACAGACAGAGGAGAAACCTTGTGGAGTGGCAGATTGTTTGGCTAAACTAAAATATAAAAGTTTTTAATCAGTCAATCATGCTTTTATTCCTATTTTCATTGATGTGTTGATGATTTCTTTAAACCTCCATAAAGCCCTTAGGAGTTATGTTTTGAGACCGACCATATTAATAAAAACTATTATCTAAGAGTTGTATTTTTCTGTCAAATGTAATTGGGGGCAAGTAGCCATGCAGGGAGGACTCTAATATAGGACTTCACTCCGTAGTATGTGGGGTACATGAGTCATTAGTAAATGTTGACTTTGCACATGTGCGGATGTGTGCACAGGTATGTGTGTGTTGTTGCTCAGCACGGTCTTGCGTAGCAGCAGCACGGGTGCAGATCGGCTGATATGGGTCTGCTCCCCAGAGGCCGTCCTCTAAGCTGGTGCTCTGGTGGCCAGGCCTATAAAAAGCAGCAGCAGTAGGACAGCATAAACTAGATCGCAGGGGTCCCCGGGGGCTCCGTGGGATGAGACAGAAAGGCTCTGGATCTCGGCCCCGCACCAGCGCTAACATACGAGCATCTCGAGGGGAGTCAGCTGTGCAGATCTGGCCTCAGCACCAAGACAACACAGAGAGAAACACAACTCAGATCTCCTCCCCTGTCAGCTCTCGTGTCCAATAGCACTACATTACATCGGGCCATCCTATTAAAGGGTAACTTTGGTATGTTTCAACCTCGACCCTGGTCCAGTATTGAGGGAGAGCACTGTAGACGGCTGCTGCTCACAGGCTGCAATATGGTGCTAATGGGGCAAGCTGGCACCGTCATTTACGTCCACTAAAAGAGCTTGTTTTTGCCATGACAGGCTCCGATTGTTATTATAAGTGTCTGACATTATGGAAAGAGTCTCGCTCAAGGAGAAGTCTCGTTCTAAAATCTGGCGAAGTGACGTGTCGCCGGAAGACAATGGTGGAATAGTGGAATACATCCATGGTGGAAACGTGAGAGCTTCTTGCCCTCGCAGCTCATTTCGCGGCTTCCGTCTACAGCGCTCTCCCTCAATACTGGACCAATTTCAAAAACTGTTGTCGCTATTAGTCACTTAGACACAAAAACATGGGAAAATAGGGTCCAGGTTGAAAAATACAGAAGTTACCCTTTAAGCCATGTGTGTCACCTCTAACTGATAGGGGTGGGAGCATCACTTAGATCCATATGAAGCTTTTCTGACTCTCCCTCGTGGCACAGCTGTAACCCGCAGCTCCGGATGGATAGATATGGATTTGTACAAAATTGATTAACAATTATGGCATCTGCCCACAGGCGCATGCCGCTACATCACTCAGAAATAAGCACTTGTGTATGTGCATGGCATACAGTACACCAATGGAAACATCCTTATAATGTTCAGCCAGAAACTGACATATGGAGTAAATATGTGCAAAGGAATGTAGGTCTTTTGAGTGGTATAGCTCTGCTGTTCTACCAAGTGAAGATGGATGAGTTTTTTGGTTTGTATTCACTGTAAAAATGTCTTTAATTGAAGGAAATGAACTCCATGGGTCAGCACATACATCATTCACCCTAACAATTTCTGCCACCTTCAGTTTTTCTCCTTACAACCTCAGGTACGTGAACTGAATACAAAGTCCCCTCTCTCTCCTCTTGTGACCATCTCTGTCCATCTATGAGAGACGCTCTGCTGCAGTTTTATTCCCCGTCTCTGCTGTCGTGATCTTTAGCTGGTTTGAACTCTGAAGAGCAACTCAATTAAACAAAGTCATGATGCTGCCCTTTTTCTCTGGGCTGTGGCTCCCCAGTGGGCCTTTTAAAATGAAGTGGCAGAACCCCATGTGGCGCTCTAAGTGCAATCTCACAATGAGTTCAATAACACAATAAGGTGAAAAATTATCCCTCTCAGTATGAGCTGTTTTTTCTGTTTGTACAGTTTAAGTGCAGATATATTTTTGACAAATAAAACTCATTTTATGAACATGTTTGTTTTGTAAGTTCAATTACAAATGGTGGAACAAAACTGCATTAAAGAGGACCTATTATGCCTTTATGTATTTTCCCCTTTCCTTTAGTGTGTTATATAGTTTTTTTGTGCATTTAAATGGTCTGCAAAGTTACAAAGCCCAAAGTCTACGCCACTCTCCCCCACAGAAACACTGCTCCTGAACTGCCTGAAACGCCTTGCTTGAAGTCCCACCTTTTCTCCGTAACGTGGTGATGTCACCAAGTAGCACATTTACATAACGGCTAGTTGGCGTGCCCGTTTCAGACAGAGGGTGAAAAGAGGTGCTGTAGTATAGCCAGTATGAGAAAAATTAAGTGTTTTTTTATATTAAAGTTGTTAAAGATAAAGATAATGTAGTAGAACCCCCTAATACAAGTATGCAACTGAAAATAAGCATAATAAGGCCTCTTTAACTTTGAAAGTTTAACAATTCCAAAAATATTTTATCTCTAAAACATTAATGCATTTTTGCTAATAATGCAAGTGGAAATTAAAACAGGTTTAGCAAATGCAAAGTACACAAATACAAAGATGAAGATGTATTTTTTTCTGGTTAGTGTGATTAGCAGCATATCTATTTAGATTTTGTTGGAGAAAGGTTGTGGGGGGAGGGAAAATGTTTTTGAGCTCTAAGATGTGAAATATCAGCATGGTTAATTGACATCATCATCTCTGCCTGCTGTTTTGTTTGTGAGCATATCCATACTGGAATTTGAGGAATTAGATTTGATTTGGTTTTGTGTTTTGCTCAAAGAATTGGACACACTTTTGGCTGCATTAAACATAAATACCAGCCCACCCTGCCCCTTCTTGACAAAGCTGGCAGACAAAATGTTTCCATAAGCATGACAAGTACACAACCAAAGGCCAGTTATCTGATATATCATGTGACAAACAGCTCTGTCAGACACATCCAGGCTATACTCGGTCATTACTAACAGACAGTGCTGCCAGGCAGCTTCACTGAGTAACAACCGCTTGTTGAGTTTACAGCTGTTTCAAAGAGGGTCAAGGACGACGTGGCTACGCAAATTACACCCCCGACTGCAGCACAGTGAGGTCCGAGGTCTGTCGGGTATGCATGGTGTGCTCATATTCAAATGAACAGCCTCTTTGAATTCCCATAAGTCAGAGCGGCTGCTGCTGCATGTTGCTTCTCAACATTCACGCAACACTCTTGCGGTGACCTTTGGCCCCACCACTGGCTAACTGAATAAACAGATGGGCTGGAGTTAGCATCTGGAGGGGCTCTCCAATGACCCCAAAATAGGAAATGTAATTACGCTGCACCCACTGGCAGAATGATATCACACTCAGACAACCAGCCCCCTCTCTCTCCTTCTCCTCTGTCTCACAGTACCCCCCAGCATTTATGTAATTAGCTGCTGGTAGCTGCTTGGCCTGTTGTTCCAGAGACTGTTGGAAGAAAGGTTCACCATCACAACACAATGGAGGAGATAATGTGCCAATGTCTGATGAGTGACAGAAAGCCACCTGCCAGGTCGCAGCGACACACAGGGCGAGGCGACAACAGGGGAGACGTCAATCAAAGCTTTTACAGAGACGATGGCACCTCTAACAGCCTGCAAACACGACAGATAATTCAGCTTTTATTGTTCATGCACTCAAATTGAGCGTCGTCGCATTGTGCAGCTGACAAAGAGCAGTTCCAGAGGTCAACAGGCAGGTACAAACAAAGGACAGAGGAGCTATAGTTACTCATCTGCAGCGTCATATGTACCTGCAGGTGATAAATTAAAAAAAAGATGATGGTTGCTATGCAGCTTACAGATCTTTGCTTGGATGCAAAAGGCATGTAACTCATCTACTGTAAGTATAAAATTTAAACATCACTTAAGAAAATGTGTCACACAGCGGTTCATTACGAAAAGTTAAGTTCAGCAACACAAGCGATCGGTGCACCTGTGCAAACCCCTGCAGTGCGGAACCTGTTTAGGCAACAAAACTACTTGGTTAGGTTTAGGAAACGATGTGGTTTGGGTTAAAATAAGTATGTCTGTTTCATAAAATATGAAGTGTTAGATAAGTACATAAGTTACGTAGCGAAAGTAAGCTAAAATAAATCAACGTTAACTTGGTTTTCACAGGACACAAGCTGGTACTACAACTTCCGTGTCCGTCGAGTGATGCCATCGGGGTCAAAAAGATTTTTTCCCATAGACTTACATGGGGAAAGAGACGTCTGTAAATCAGCGGATAATTGTTTTTGAGGTAAATCAACTTCCCAGTACAAGCACCTGAATATCCCTTATTTAAATCATTAGGTCCTAAATGTTGTAAAACGCACAAATAGCCGATTCCAGAGTTATTTTCCTTCCTCCGTTCATGTGAATGAGCCCCAGACCGAGGCTGGAGCGAATACTTGGAGGTGGAGTTAAAGGAAACGCTACTGAGCCTGCTCTATGGGCCCAATAGATGCGGAAGATCCGGGGGATTTTACTTCAAGCGCCACTGAGCAACTTTCATAGGAATGAACGGGGCCCCGCCTGAAACACTGAATCCAGTTTTCTTTATATGTCCATCGGTGAAAGTCCTGTGTTTGTTTGACCCATCTATCCACCTCAACCTCTTCCCTACGTGGACTTTGTCACTCTTTAAACTACCTAACCTACACCTACCTGCATTACTTTTTGTCGGTATAAGTACGATCATTGAATGAGAACATCCTGCATAAGATTGCAATCTAGATTTGTGAGCATTACGTCCATGTCTCAAACACCTTAAAGGGATAGTTTGGGTGTTTCAAAGGGGGGTTGTATGAGGTACCTATCCATAGTCAGTGTAGATGGTGGTCAGAACGTATTTTAGCCACCTAAAAGAAAGGCTCACCAAAAAGATCAATATCAGTCTAAGTGTACGCTTTATTTAGAATATCTTTCGACGGGGAACTCAACTAAAAGTTAAACTTTGAAGAGAGCATCGATAAAAAAATATTCTAAATATAACTTATAACCTTAAACGAAAAATATTTTTTTACCATGAGCCTTTCTTTTAGGTGGTTAAAAAACGTTTTTCTGCCGGCCCCGTCCACAGCAGTACATTACTTTGCTTCTGTTCGGTAACTCCTGTCTGTTTCTCCGAACTGGGGGCATGCCGACCGTCATCTAGTGTAGATAATACACTGATTATGTATAAGTATCTCATACAATCCCACTTCAAAACACCCAAACTATCCCTTTAATTCATCATCTGATGGCGTAAATTCCAAATATTAGTTTTGTGTCTCAGGACGACAAACCATGTGTTACTGTAATATTTGTGCATAACCTTGTTTCTGCTTTGGGCCCATCCCCCCCCCCCCCCCCCTCCTAAACACATGGTAAGCTCATTAAGTTGCAGGCAGATAAACACGAAAAAAAAAAAATGTCTCAACCGCTGTGACGAAAATCAGAGATTACAACAGGCACAGCAGCAATAACATAATGCCATGTCTTCTCCGTGTTGATGAAACAGCGATCGAGACCAATCCCATTTGTTTTGAGTCACGCCTCAGTGCTCCTCTCAATATGCCTCCATCAGGCTGACCATCCTGTGGCTCTTTGGCGAGATGAAAGGGCAACACCAGCTCCTGACATTGAAAGTAAAATCAGCTCAAAAGGTGCAGTTCAGGGTCCAGATCCTGACATAGTTGCCATGAACATACTGATGTCTGACAACATTAAGTGACTGATCCTGTCCAGCCCCATTTCTCTCCCCACTGTGCCACTATTGCCTTTCTAATCCTAATATGATCGCTGGTATAGCAAGGGTTAAAAGATGCTTCAGATGCACTGGGATGTCTCTGCACCGTCACATACAGAGAAAAAAGTTAGAGATGAATGAATGCACATTAGGGGGCTGTATCTCTTCATGTCCTGACATTTTGGTTTGATGAACTACAATCCCTGAAGTGACATGTGAGTGATTGAGTGGGATAATGACACCAAGTGACAACAGAGGATTTGTTGACCGTAATGTTAAAGGCTAAGGTGGCCATCCGTAATGCAGCTTTGCAGCGGGCCTCCATCAGGTTCTGGACAGTGCCCGCCCGTGCAGACACGTTTTCAACTCACTGTGTACAGTGTCATCATCAGGCAGCAAATCACTCTACCCGTGCTCAATATTTATGTTTTAATAACTGTTTACACATCACACACATCCATGCACACAGGAGCCAACAGACGATCACAGATTATTCAGTTAAAGCTGCAGTCGGTAACTTTGAGCAAATATGCACAATCACTGCTCACAAAACTCCGATCAAACTGTCAAACTAGGCAACACACTCTCACTCCCAACACATCAAATACCGGCGCTTTGTCAGTGACCCTCTGCATCGGAGACCGACGCACAAGGTACCTAGGTATGGCGTAAACTTCCATTTTCACAGGATGTTAGGTTTAGGCAACACAACCACTTAGGGTTTGGAAACGGTCGTGGTTGACGTTAACTTCACTGACTAGCGACTCAAGTGACCAGTGACTCACAGGATTGACGATAGGCTACTAACAACACATGTGACTAACGTAACTAATGATATTAACTACTCATGTGACTCACGGGACTGACGATACTAACAACTCACGTGACTAATGACTCACTTGACTCACGTGACTCACGATACTAGCAACTTTCGTGACTAACTATACCGATGAGTCACGTGACTAAAGACTGATGTGACAAAATGAGGTACTCTCACGCTATTAATACAACGTCACTTGCTCCGACCGTCAAATAACGCCACGGGTGGGTTTACATTGGAGTTAGTTGAAAGCATGGTTCGTCACATATAGTTGCTAAAGTGTGCCTCTGGGCGTTGGTTTCCGATGCCGAGGGGCACTTACCAAACGGCTGTATTTGAAGAGTTGGGAGTGAGAACGGGTTGAACTAGGCAGCGCTGATCAAATATTATTCAAGATTCTGTTACTGTAATTACTATTTCTTGCCTCGTTTTCAGAAACATCTTGTCGTGTACTGTTAAACTGAAAAATGAAAAAGTTTGTGACCCGGCCGCCATGTTGAATTATAGTCGAGCAAAAAGAAAACACCGCCCACCGGCCGGAGCAAACTTTCTAATTTTACAGCTAATTCTGCTAATAGATCCCCCGAAATGTTACACACTGCAGCTTTAATACAATCACTAAGACAACATGATTTTGAGAGGAGAATATAAATGATTGAATGGAATAAACAGGCTTTTGTGCACATAACTGAGAGGAGTGGAAAAGGAACATGAAAGGAAACGTTGTGCTTAACTGCTTCAGACAGATACAGAACATGAAAATGTTTCTGCAGAGCTATTAACTAATCAAAATGCCTGGACTGTCAAAAACAGGGAGGAACAAACACATATGAAGACAGAGGTCCATTGATTGTGTCCAAACTGTAATTACAATCTGTGGTTTCCAGCAATTCATCTTATTTAAATAATTTCTTTCCTAATTACAAACATCAACAAACAGCTCTGGGCATCTTTGAAAGGAACATTAAAAATTAATTTTCATAAATACGACGGCTCACGTCATTGGGCAAACTGAGTCACACCACTACAGTGACATTCCTGACTCTCCACATGTGAAGGAAAGATCACTGCACCCTCTCGCCCCATCCCAGCATGCTCTGTGCCATCCAACAATATGTTCTTTCTGGAAGTGCATGTTGACAGTCCCCCAGACTGCTAATGTTTACCCACAAACACGAGCTGCACCAAAGGTCGCTGTTTGACGTTTAACCCAGAGGCTGGACTGGGGAGGGTGAGGGATAGAGTGGGGAGAGTGGGCGGGGCAGGGGAAACTAAATGATGTCCTCCATAACCCCTTTAGGTTTAATATAGATTAATGTGGAAGCCATTGGAAGGCTTTGGATCTGATGCCCTTTCCTGCCCTTTGATATTCCCTTTCATACTCTGTGTTTCCCATCTATTCAGAGGATCAACACGAGCTGTCCAGATCAGGTTGAGTAGAGAGAAGAGAAACATAGAGCGATGTCTGCTCATTGAGTCCACAGGGAGGCAGACTTGGAGGGAATCAAGGATGCAGCGTCTGCATCATGACCCTAATCCTCGTCCGTGGCGCACATTACCCTACATCACTACCAAAGCACGCAGGATTGATGATGAGTGTGCGTGTGTGTGGAGCGGGGGGTAGGGATGGTAAACACAGCCATGTGCTTTCTCTGTGTTGTTGTTGCGGAAAACCACAACTTTGCTTATGACCTCTCTAAAGATTACTTAAAAGAGATCTTAAAAAAAATTGTTTGTTCTGGGAGGATTTTCAAGAAGATAACAGGACGGGGAGGACATAACTGTGGATACGGTCAGAGATGGCATTGGAAAACAACAAAGGGAATATTATGATGACAAATGCTCATGAAAAATTCGGGTCAAGGCGCTTTTAGGGCTTGAGCTTTAATTAGAAAGGCTTACACAACTTTAATGTTCTTAGAATGAAAAGAGAAAACATCTGTCAGTGAGGTGAGAAAACTTTGGAGAAGCTTAGTAGAAATGTGCACACAGTGAGTTCAGTGGATTATCCTGAGTAACCTGCTCAGGCTGTTCTACACCATTTGTAGCTATACCTACAAAAAGTAATGCACTGTAAATCGTAATCCACGTAATCGTGAACCAGGAAGTACAAAGAGCAACAAACGCTGCGTAGGGAGGAGGTCAGGGTGTATGGGTGGGTCAAAAAATACCCCCCAAAAACACCGGACTTTTGCCCGGGAGATCAGCGTTCTTGTCCCCTGTGAAACCAGCTGTGCATTCCAATATCCATACTACCATACTATTTAGTATGCCAGAAAAAGTTTCAGTATGTCCCAATACATAGTATGTCAAATGCAGTATGCTAAAAATACCAGGATGTCTCACTACATTCGGTTGAATTTTGCAATATGCAAGCCAGCAAGCCCTTTCTGGCTATTCTGACTCACAATCCCCAGATATATGAGCAAGAGGGTCAAAGCTCCAGGCGGAATGTTATGACGAAGTAGTATGTCCCAATTGTATGCATAACACGCAACAGTATGTACTTTGTAAGGGCAGCTGCAGTATATACTAAAAGTAGAAAGAAAAAGTATTTGATTCGGAACGTAGCCTGAACTTTCACCTCAGAGACCGGTGTTCGTCATAGATGTGGCGTTCGTGTCCCATATGATTTATTTGTCACGTAACCTCCGTACTTAAGTCACGCCACTTCTGTAGTTATGTTTACCCAAACCACGACATTTTCCTAAACATAACTAAATATTTTTGTTGCCTACACCTAACCAAGTATTTCAGCTAACCAGTTATTTCAAGCGTAGTTATTTTAACCCAAACCACAATCTTTTCCTAAACCTAGTTGTTTCCTGTGAAGACGGAAGTTTATTTTGAAAAGACTGCAGCGTGTAACAAGCGGAAATTGATACGTGTTGCTAGACATTCGTAGGAAAAAAGTACGAAAACTAAGGAATAACTTTCCCTAAGATGTCATAGGAATTGTTGTATGAGGATACTTTGCACCTGGACATTGTTAATGATCGATTCACCTACAACTGAAGAAGATGCAAGCAACAAATGTCTCAAAACTTAAATAAAGCCAAGACAGTCTGCGTATAGCTTAATACCAACAGGGGTAAATAAGAGGGTTTTTTATAGTAGACCTTGCAGACATGAAAGTAGATGTGGAGTAAACATTCACTAACAGGTGAGAAATGTCCGGTGAGAATATCTTACACCTTTGAGACATCTACAAATAGCTGCTCCTGTCTCCCACAATGTGCAACATTTCACTGAGTGGGAGGAATAGAAGCGTCTCTCACATCAACACCTGACCCATCAAAGAGCATTCACACATAGATATCCACAAACACGAAACAGCGCCGACGTAAACAACCTATCAGACAGACAGAGCTGTCCATTAAAGTTGACCTTTTATATGCCAACTGTGGGGGAGCTTTGGGCGACATAGTTGTGCAGCCCGTCTCCATAGTAACAAGGCCCGGTCGATAGCGGTTTTGGGGGTTTAAATGCCATCGGAAAGAACAGTATAAGGAGGAGTCACCGGTTGTGTAACAAGTTCGGAAGAATGGTATAGTCATTACAACTCATTAGCAAAGACGGACTAGTGGGCGACAGTAATTGCCGTAGGAGGGGGGATGAAATGAGTGTCGTTAGCCGTTCCTCCTGGCCGCCCACACGTCCCTGGAGGATCCCATCAGCCCCGGGTAGATGCTATCTGCTTTTAAGCACACATAAACACATCCTCCCCTGAACGCCCTTCAGTTTCCCACACTCCCCTTGAGCGTAACAATCATCCACCTGCACACGCAATCACAACCTCAAAATAGAACAAACCTGAGGCTTTATATTTTTCATGCTCTTGAAACATCGAGGTGTTTGAATAAACTCCCAAACAGAAGCTGACACAGAAGCTTCAGCAAACTATCTGAAGGTATAAAGGCCAGGGTCAGCCTGCTGGAGGAGAGCCAGCCTAAATATAGCCGATCACTGTTTGACCATAAGGTGATTGAGCAATAAGGTCCTCCCCAAAACAGACGGAAAGGAGATAATTTTTTTGTATTATATGAAGCTCGCATATGGCAGATTGATATCCTGTGGTTCTTGGAAGAGATGATAGAGTTCAGAGCGTGATGACGGGGCATTAGAGATAGAGAAAATAAGAGGGGGAGGAGGAGGAGAGCAAAGTGTCTCGTGAAGTGTTGCAAAACATTTCCATTTTAGCGAGTTATAATTCAGCATCAGAACGTGAGATGAGAATACTTGTTTTGCTGGTAATGTAAGGCAAGAAAATCACACTTGGTTCAAGGAAGGCCTGTAAAAAAGATTTGCTCTGGAAGAGTGCAATTATCACACTTTCTCGCAGACAAACAAACTTGTTATGAGAGTGTATGATGGTTAGTCAGGAGCATGGTTGCAGGCCATGCTAGTTCATCAAAAGGCTCTTTAAAAGCAAGCTGTGAAACAAGGACAGTTACTGAGGGAGCTGACCTCAGACAGGTGAACCCAGAGTGTCTTTTTCTCTCTCTGCTTTCCTTCATATAGTCTCTCTTTTTGCTTTCCCCGCCCCATCTCTCCTGGAGCTCTCAGGAGGGATGAGCCATTGGCCTCGATCTACCAAACGGTTCCTACTTTGGCCCACTTTTCCTCTGCTCTAAAATAAGAGCCATCAGCACTGGAGACAAAAACGAAAGATCAGAGTTTCCCTGTCAATTCCTGTCAAATGAGCATTTTACAGAATGATACGCTGAGTCAGTTATAAGACACCTCTGTGGCAAAGCAAGTCAGTCAGATGACAGAGGTCACTCACATGCAAAGAGTGACAAAGACAAAAAAAAGCGTAATTATTAACAGTGGCAGCAGCTACGTGACCGACAAAATGTCAAGGGCTTGATGCTGCTGCTCTGTTGCAAAACAGCTTCAAGATAATGACATCCGTGTCAATGTCACATTGTTGAACAGGTCAAGATGAGACAGCGAGGTGCTAATCTCATGAGGAAACAGCGAGAGGGAAATTTCATCAGAATTTCTCAAACGTGTGGCAGACGAACCCTACATGAGAAACTTGTCAGAAATGAGAGGAAGCAGAGAGAAGGTGACGCAGGGTGAAGATGTTCTTGAGTGGAGACATTTGTAAGTAATGGTGCAGCACTTCATTGCTACATTAAACAACACCTCCCTTTGAATGACTGAGTGGAAGGCAGAGGGGGAATCAGTAGAAAGAAATTCTTAGTCGACTAACAGTCATAGGATTTTGTCGACTAATCTATTAGTTGATTTAATCGCCAGATCTGTAAAACTGAGTTTCTCCACAAAGAATCACACAAAAGCACCACATTAAATCTTGTGTTTACCAGAGACGTGCTCAAGTTTCTTTGAAATAAGTCATTCAGCATGAAAAAAGCATAAAAAATGACTAATCGACTAAAGAGATCTTAGTCGACTAAGACCAAAACGAGCGATTAGTCGACTAAGAGCGGGCAGCCCTAGTAATTAGCCAATAAGAAACTGCTTAAATCAAACACAAGTCAGAGCTAAAGCTAAAACTGAATCCTCAGAAACACAAAATTGATTTGTCCCTGCATGGGTCAAACACCAATCTGTCCACCGCCTGCTCACCATCTCCACTTGCCGAGGGTCCAGGTTGGTGGCCACAGAGGCCGGCATAGCAAATTGGATCTTCCTCCTCTCCTTGGGCTCCCCCTCGACCTCGGTGGACACAGCAAATTGGATCTTCTTCCTCTCCTTGGGCTCTGCCTCAACCTCGTTGGACACAGCAAATTGGATCTTCTTCCTCTCCTTGGGCTCTCCCTCGACCTCGTTGGACACAGCAAATTGGATCTTCTTCCTCTCCTTGGGCTCCCCCTCGACCTTGGTTGACACAGAGGGCTCCATGGCTCTGGATCCTGGAGGTCTGACTCCCAGTGGAGAGGAGGGGGTCGCTGCCGAAGATCACTATAACCTCCCTGGAGGAACCTCCCACTCCTGAACACTTGTCTCCTCTCTCACTCCTTCACACCCTCTGACTCCCTTCTTCTCTCAGTAAAAACAAAAAAACTGAGCACTCTCTTTTTTCACCTCCTGTCCTCTTTCCCTCTCCAGCAGTTTCTCCTCTACCTCTGCTGTTATCCCTCTTCCTCCCCTTCCTTTACAACCTGTGCAGCTGGAGTGAATGAAGCACGTCCTCAGATGTGGCTGTGAGGGAGAGAAGTGGGTGGGGAGGAGGGTGGAGGGGGAGGGACCAAGGGCCAAAAGAAGGTGGAGATATGAGGAGAGAGGGGGACGGGCCAGAGCGAATAGGGGAGGAGATGAAAGAGGATGTAACGGGGGGTGGAGGGGAAGCGGCTGTGTTTTTTCTAGCTATCTAAGCTGAGGTTGATTTGTAATCAGAAAAAAAAATAATCTCATCACATCAGCTGAGCCTCTTTTGGCCTCTATTTGTGAATGAGAGATTTATGCTGATAGAGGGAGGGAGGGATAAACAAGAAGAGAGATGCGTGGAGTAGCAGAGTGGGAATGTACATTGATTTATTAGTCTGGGTAGTGTTATATGTGATGCTATGACCAATGATTTTCAATGAGTTTTTACGGGTTAAATGCTCGGGCTGTCTATTTGTCCTCCATCCTGTAGAGATTCATCAATAACTGATGCATTAAAATGTTTTTAAGCTGCAAACAGCATGTATAAATCTAATGAGATACTTCATAATAAAACAACAGTGGAAATGCGACATCAAGATCTTTAAATGCAAAAATGCAGACAGATAATGGTGCATGTAGACGAGAGAGGAGGCAGATTGTCGATGGCAACGTAAAGGGAATAGAAAGAGGAGGCCATGTTCCAGTGCTATTATCAGGGCCTTGCTGTTATTTCACTCACACGGCAGAGGGATTTGGACAGCAGTGACGAGCGGTAGATTTGGCCTCGGGGCAGAGTTGAGCTTTGGCATGGGCTGGAATGAAGGAGATAGCTGGAGTGGTGGAGGAAGAGGAGGAGGAGGTGGAGGAGGAGGAGGAAGAGTGAGGTGGCCGGAGGGGCTTAGTGGGCAGAACAGAGAGGAAGGTCAAGGTATATATTTGGTGCCCTGGGAGTGCAACTGGTGTTTACAGAGTCCACAAACACATTAAACAGAGTGTTTATCCCGCCGGTCAGAGCAAGCCGAAGCTGCCAGCGTGTTATTTATTCAGTAATTCAGTGATGATTTGATTTTTTAAAGGGGTTTTCTGGGAGTTTTACTCTAATACAAAGCCACTCCTGTCTAAAAGCAAAGTACCACCTCCACATGCCTGCAGGTGGCAACTCATTATTGCATCTCTGAAAGGTTTATGACAAGCTAGACTAAATACAGACTTCCTAAGTAGTTGCTGAATGTTTCTGAAGAAATTAAGCCTTTTTTTCAGTCACCCGCTGCCATTTGATTGTGTTGCCAGAGCGGTTGCATAACTTCGGCAGGAATTGCGCAATGAATCATGAGGAACGTGTAATAGGCTCACTGCAAGTCCAGCATTCAATGAAACCAGTGAATGAGCAATTGTCAAATAATTAACTGTTGAACTAACAAAAATCAGGGAGTGAGGAGCAGCCCTTTTTTATGAGTCAGAGATTCTGATTCTGAGCAGGATATAATAAAAACACAAGTGCACCCCAGTGCCTTTGTTCTCCATCCAAACAAATAAGATAGAGATTCAAGACTGAATGTGATCTGTACAAATATGCTGAACACTGCCAGCGAGATCGAAGGCTTAAAGGGATAGTTTGGGTGTTTTGAAGTGGGGTTATATGTACTGTATTACCTACAGTAGATGATGGTCGGCATGCCCCCAGTTTGGAGAAGAAGACAGGAGTTGACGCACAAGATGTGCTGCTGTGGACGGGGCCGGCAGCAAAACATATTTTAGCCACCTAAAAAAATCAATATCAGTTTAAGTGTACCCTATATTTAGAATATTTTCACCGCTTTACCTCGCCGTCAGACCACCCTTTTCAACGGGGAACTGAAGCTGTTGTATCCATCTATGCTCTCTGTAAAGCCACCAGACTCCATTGAAAAAAACTGTAATTACAGCTTGTAGAAAATGAGTTGCAGGTCTACCGCTGCCTCAATCGGTTAGTTTGTTTGTGTTATTGTATGACTTTGGTGAATCCGAACTAATCAAAGTCATACAATAAAACAAACAAACTGAGTGATTGAGTCAGCGGTGGACCAGCAACTCCTGTGTTCTGCGATGTAAAATTACTGTGTTTTTCCAATGGAGTCTGGTGGCTTTGGCGAGAGCATAGATAAAGCCTTCAGTTCCCCATCGGAAACATAGACTGTAGCCTATAGCTGTCCAACAGTAAGGTTAACTGGCAAAAATGTTCTAAATATAGCGTACACTTAAACTGATATTGATTTTTTAAACTGATATTGACGTTTTGCTGCCAACGCTGTCCACAGCGGTACATTGCTTTGCTCCTGTGCGGTAACTCCTGTCTGCTTTTCCAAACTGGGGGCGTGCCGACCGTCATCTACTGTAGGTAATACACTGTCTATGGTTAAGTACCTCATACAACCCCACTCCAAAACATGCGAACCCTCCCTTTAATATCAGAAGAGCTCTCTCTATTCTCCCTGATGAACCTGCAAGTGGAGTAGTTTGAAAACTATTGCATTAGAAAAACATGTAAGAACTGGCTAAAACAGCTAAAACTGCTGTTAACTTACTCTTTAAAGTAAACCTTTGTGCCACCTTCCACATTTTCCTGCAGAATTCCTTTTCCAAATAAGTTTTTATAATATTTTATTGCCATATGCCATATGCCATATTGCTTCTGTGTACTGTCTGTTTGAGGTCCAAATTTGGACAATTAAGTTTCTTCTCTATTCTCTTCAACTTTTGTATTACTGTATAGAAAGAGTTTGCTGTGCAACCCCAATGAGCAAGGACAAGCCATGATAAAACTGGAAATAACAAGAAAATAGTGAAACACAGACTAAACAAGCGAGTGCAAGTCTGGCACATGATGATCAGCTGTGATCCGAGACTCCAATATAAGATGAGATTTAATCTCCAAAAATAATCACAATTCTCCGACAAAATAAGCTTTGGTTTGCAGATTTAGTGAGGAAAGTAACTGCAAATAAATACAAAGATGAAATCAAGTATGATTACAAAAAAAAGAGAATAAGAATAAAATCAGTGATTTAATTACAATTGATCAGAAAAGAGGTTGCTACCCTAAACACGGCGTTAACTTGTAGGCTATGTGCTGCCCTGTTGTTTGCATATAAGAAAATACTTAAACAAGTGTGATGCACATACAATGATTTCTATAAAAGGATATTAGCACACATCCTAATACATACTGGCTGGATTAGAGCACCAGAAAATCAGATTTAGGGCACCGGTAAATCTGATTTTATTCAGACGACACATTCTGTTCTTGGGCAAATCCAACAATATGTACTCCTGGTGGGTTGCTCTGCCCTCTCAGCTCTTCACAAGAGCAGTTGGGGGTTAGGTTAGATTAAAATGTGAAGCTCTTTATGGAGAAGGAAAACACTTTGACGAAGCAATATAAAAATTAAAAAATGTTGCACCACAAAAAACGAGCAGCCTCCCCGCTCTGCTGTATGGATTACTAGAGAGACAAATTGTCAGGTAAGCTTTCAGAAGTGTCGGAGCAGCCAGGCATTGTAAATTCCTCGGGCCGTCTGTCACATTAACAACAACATTACTCCATGCTGCTGACACACTGACAAGTAGAACAAATCGCTCTAATTGGAAACCAAACGGATATTCTTCATGAACTCATTTGTGCCTAAACGGATTAACAAAGAAACAACTTTCATGTCAGCTGATCTTGATATTTCCAATGTCCTGATGCTGTCTTTAATTAATTTGTAAATGTTTGATCTGTTATTTGCAGATTGTTATGTAACCACAGCTCCACAGTGTTTGTGGGTTTGAATACCCCTGGGAGTGTCTGTATTTGTTTGTACCTCTAATTAAGCCTGATGTGTCACCAGCTCTAATTGCGTATTTACAGATATTGCGGTTAAACCCATCTACTGTATATATGAAGGCCCACATGCACCTCCTTCTAATTTTTTTTCCATTGCGCTTCACTGTGTTTGTACATTTCGTGTCAGGCATGTCATTAAATCACTGTGCTGGCAGAACCAAAGGAAAAACTGCTCAAAGATGGATCACACTTGCAGCCTGAGAACTCAGAGCGTGATAATAACTCCAGCAGCAAGCAGGGACACGCTGTACAAAATGTGTGACATGCACACACACACAGTGGAGACACTCTGAGCCAGCTCCAAAGACAGATTAGGAAAAAGGGTGTAATTCTATCTACTCCTAAACTGGCATCTTGCAACATGTGACCGTCGGCAGGGCAAGAGCCGACAAAAGCCTCCCTGTTATGAAAGAGACTCAAAGGCCCCGCAGACCCCCTACAGATGATACCTGACCTGCTGTAGAGACCAAAATGAATTCTGGGTATGTATTCTGAATGAGCTCAAAACAAAAGGAACAAGCCAAATATATCACAAACATTACTAGAGTCCTCTCTTTCATGCTACCTAATTCTGGGTACCTGCCAGGTGCCGCAGTAGTAATAAGATGATACCTTCACAGGAGAGATTTCAGGGACAAACATCACTGTAAAAGGTGAAATAGTCCATTAATCAGGATCACAGAGAGGCTTTGTACCGTCAAAGCAGGTGTCCTGTAATGCGGTTGAGGGGCACTGCCTGTCATTCAACACTTGCCTCCTTACTCATCTCCCTCCAGCTGGTTATATAACATACCATCACACAATAAACAGGTACCGCTCGCATGAACAGTCACATTATACACCTGGGAAAGCTGCACTGTCAGTTTCAGTACCAGCTGTAGTTGTGTTGCACTGTGTTGGTGATGGAGGATGCACGTGCACCATCTACTGTCCTGTTGGTGTAATTACAATTTAGAATGCCATGTAAATGATCATTTTATTGATTATTTTGTTATCTGTGTCTCCATCCAGAGGTCAGAGGTCAGAGGTCAGACACAGCTTCAGACATTGTGTTAATTCCTAAAACTCACATTTTATTGATCTTCCTGTAATTGCGATTTGTTCCCAGGCTTTTTATTTAACGCTTTTTGATTTATACTACTTGATTTTTTTAAATTATAATTTGCACAATGAAGAACTATGTCATCTATGTCAGGCCTTGGGTCATCAATAACTGCAGTTATCCAGCTATCTTTACTTTTTCTGTCCTTGTGTTTAGTTGCTTTGTTTTGTCTTGTCTCCCTACCTCCATGTAAAGTGTCCTTGGGATTATTGAAAGGCGCTATATAAATTATTATTATGTAACCCAGATCTATAATGTTTTACTTACTGTTTCAGCAGGGTGGATGTTTGACTTTAAGCCAGGTTGTCTGATTGAAAGAGAGCTTCTTCCTGGCCCAAAATGGTGCACTGAGCACTGTACATGAAAAACAGAAAAACAAAGGGACAGACAGGGATTACCTGCTCAGCTTGTTATCATTTCAGTGTTAGACGCCAGGGAGCCAATATCCATCTGGAATGTGTTGGGACAACACAGCGCATGATGGGACTCTGAGAATTTAGAGAGGAAATAACAAGAATAAGAGACATGAGGAAAAGAAAGCAAGAAGGACGGAAGATAAGAAGACTAGTTATGGCATCAATGTGGAAGGTTAAACAGAAAGGAAAGTGTGGTTTCCAAACTGGGCTCTAAAGACCACCATCAGACCTTGTTGGGATCCGAATGAGGTCCTTCTACAAAATGAACTCACAATTGCTTCTTTAACTACGAAGAAAAACAGTGATTCTGTTTGAAGGTTTCACTCAATGCACAGTTGTCTGTACACCTTCAGCAAAGATAGACAACAAAACACATCACAGATGTTTAATTAACTATTCAAAACGTGCAATGGCCAATCTCAGGCTATTTTAGTTATTTTTTTTACAAGGTTTTTCTAAGTGGAAGATGGTTCATTAAGTAACAGGACTGAGTTTTTAGCGCGGCATTAGCAATGAGATGAAGCCACATGACATCAATGCCAATAGCATGAGAACACTTAGCACCTCCGGGTGGTTTACCAAAACTCTTAACAAACATAAAAACATCTAAGAAATCATTTAAATAACAGGACTGTAGGTTGAAATTGACATCTTCGGTCATGCTTACAATATGATCCAACATACAGAAAATGGAGTGGGAGAACTTGCTTCTGGCCTTCCTGGTTGATCATGTGACTTGTGTAAGGTCCCAAATGTTTGGTAGTTTCTAGAAGGGAGCCAGCAAACTGGGGAAACTCTTGCGAAATTGTTAAGGTAAGCCATTGATCTCGAATAGTTAAGGTTAAGCATTGACCTTGAATAGTTAAGGTTTGGATAGGTCATCGGGCAGCGAGTCTTGCGAGAGGTTTTGCAAGCTTTTGCAGATTTCAGATCAGATTTTACAATTTGCGGGCTCCCTTCTAGACATGACCCAAATTTTTAGAGGGGGGAATGTGTTAGGGTAACAGGACTGAGTGAAAACCTGCATGGGCACACGACTAAAATGTGTTTTTTAACTAATATATTAAAACTAAAATCCTATTTTCGCAGTGTTCTAGGTAGTTTTTATAAAAGTTTTACATGATGTATCTTCAAATTGCAATGCGATGTGAAGTAGGTCAGTAGGGGCCTACTGTGTCTACTAGTAGGTTTTATCATCTATTCACATAGTAGATCACCGAAAGAAGGTATAAAAGAACACCAGAGCGACCTCTAGTGACCGTAGTAATTATGAGAGGAGCAGAGGCGAAAGTCTGTTGCTGTAGTATAGACAGTGTGAAACTCCTTAAGGGGTGTTTGTTGCCTAAACCTAAAGAAGTTGTAGTTTTGTTGCCTAAACCTAAAGAAGTTGTAGTTTTTGTTTGTGTTCAAAACATGACATTTCATTCAGTTTTACAACATGTTAGAACGTGTTGCTTTTAAGTTTCACTTTCACTTTTACAACGTAGTAGGCGTAGTAGGCCCCCAATGATCCACATCTATGGTGCTTATTGCAACTGATAACACCTATTTAAATGCCTGATAACAGTCGAATCGGGTGCAGCAGGCTATCTATGCCACATGGTTTCTTTCTTTATTGGCATAATGTATCGTCTGACATGAATTTATCACCTATCTGTCAACTATATCCTATGAATTAATATGTATGTATTCAGTTGTTTTATTTATTTATTTTATCTTATCTTATTTGTATTGTATTCTATTTTGTCATATGTTCTGTACCTATATAATAAATAATAAAAAAGAGGAAATGATAAAAGGTGATCATTATAAATAAAGTCCAGTAGATGGCAGCCTTTTGTTACATTTGGCTCTTAAAGAGGCTCATCCCATGATGACTGGAGGGAGCTTTCCTAATGGGGGTTGAAATTGAAACTGAAGCACTCATTTAGGATGGAAGCAAATTTAAAACATGTCACCACTGAGAGACATTGAATGGATGTACCAATCACTATCAACGAGATGTGGCAGCATGCAAGAGACACTACGGAGACAGAGAGAAAAGCTTGTGATACATGAGGAGGATGAAGGAAACACTGAATAGGTGTGAGATTCCTGGGAAGGTGAGGGTAGTTTCAAACTTTGATTTGGAGATTTCAGTGAGGTAAAATTTAAAAAAAATAAACAGTAGACAGAAAAACAACATGAGAAATGACAACAGGAGTATGAGTGTTTGTGTGAGTGACAATACATGTGTGGGTGGGTGTGAGCAGTAAAGTAGGGTGGGGTGTCGGAGATGTAGCAGGTGGAAGACATGGTGGAGGCAGAGACAGAGGAGGACGTGGCAGTAGGGCAGTGATTTAATTAGCACCCTCTACCCCCTCCAGCCCTTCACTCATAGCATCAATAATGCATGGCCCCTTGTTTCCACTGCCATAATTAATCCTCTCTTACTATAATTAAAAGCCAAAAATCCCACAAGATGGTTCAGCTTGGCCAGGCACGGGTCGGGTTGGCACGGGAACTGATGAAAAACTCCAGAGCTTCACACACACACACACACACACACACCCTGTGGACCGACAGATCGACAGACAGACAGACAGACAGACAGACAGACAGACATGTTGACAGAGAGATCAATAGTCGACCCAACTCCAACACAACAAGCAGAGTGAACGAGGCATGAAGCTGAAGATACACAGAAAATGTGACACGCAGGCGAATTAGATGAATGAATTTGACAAAACACTCCTTGAAAATGTGCTTTTTTTCTGTGTTTGTGAATGAAAGTGTGGGAGCCAAGCACAAATCTACCAGTTCCACTCCCTAGAAAGGAGGACGCATGTAGGAGGATGCACACCACCACACACACACCCACACACACACACCTACACACACACATACTTACAGAGGCATCCTGCTCCCAGATGAGGTTTGTCTCCACAGCAGCCAAGACAGACGAGAGGGAGAGGTGGAGCTTTCTGATGCTGCAATTAGGACCACACTGTCTGGGCGAGCAAACAAGAATGAATATTTCAGTCCGGAGATCTCCGTGGGTACCTATGGTGGGGGCCTGGCACACCTACAGCTACAGACACACACACACACACATAGACAGATACACAAACTTACCACGGCTGCCAGAATTATTCACCTCCCAATCACAGATGCCACAATTATCACATCAGTATCACTGCGTAAATGCTGCCAACTGCTATGCTCATTGAACTATTGTACAAGGTTTACAATATCAGTATAAATATGCATCAGTGGGAGCAGTCATAGTAGGTAGCTGAGGGTTTCTGCTTTGTGGAAAATAGGTGCATGCAAGCTTGGCCACATGCCAGGAGACAACACAGTTGGTAGAGCAGAGGTCATATGCATCTTAAATTTCCTTCTCCTCTCTCTACCTTCCTCTTTCAATACTCACCTCTCTCAGTCACCTCTTCGGGCTCTTCAGCATTTTTAAATGCCGCTTCACTTCAGAAGCTCCAGTGTGCACACACACACACCCTCTTCTCCCAGTCACACACACACACACACACACCCTCTTCTCCCACTCACACACACACACACACACAGGACTTGTACAATAGGAGCACTCCCTCTGGTGTGGGTTCATTGTCGATGCTCCGTGCAGCCCTCCTCCTGCCCCGCCGTCCTCGGCCCCATCTCCACTTGATTTATCGCTCTAAAATACCACTGCACTAATTAGTCAAGTAATTAATTAATAGGCATTTGCATTTGTGCATATGCAATTAGGGGGCTGGAGAGAGGAGAGTGCAGATGGGGTCCGGGAGTCTGGTGGGGGTGGGAGGGTCTGTTTGTGCGTGTGTGTGCGTGGTGTGTGAATGTGTGTGTGGGTGTGTGGATGTGTGTGTGTGTGTGCTGTATTTCATATTTGTGCCAGCAGAAGTTTGCACTTCTTCCAGAAAGACAAGTGAAGTGCAGGTCATCACCTCACATGTCTGACAGTGAGAAAAAAAGGAGGAGGAAGGGCGGGGAGGAGATGACAAAGGTACGGAGGTGTGGCTTGATGACTTTGAGAGGCTATTGGGTGTCATTTGACCATAGAGGAAAAAGAGTGATGGAGAATTTGATATCTTAAAGGGAAAGCGCTTCAATTTTTGCATTTTTTGATTGCATGTATTTAGCCTATGAAAAAGCACAGCAGGTGGCCCTTACTTAAGACTAATCCGCAAACAAACAGGATGCAAAGTCCTTCTAAAATATCATAATTCCAAACAAGCTCTCCTCCGGCGTTTCAATATCAGATCAAAGCCTCCCTGATTGGAGTCGCCTCCAGCCCGGCGCTGGCTAAAGCCACACTGTTGACATTTAGCATTTATTTTGGCAAGGTGACCTGAAGGTTGTTTGGGACTTGTTGAGAAGCATCAGCCCCCCCCGCCCCACCCTCCACGGCCGCAGCCACTGCAGCTGAGGTAGGATAGGGCACCGATTTGGCTGGCGGTGAAGCTCGCAAACACACACACTGACACAATCACCCCACCATGGTTTGGGGTAGTGCCAGGTTACCATCCCCTCATCCCATAAGGGATGAGACACATTAGTGAATGTGCGGCATCACGGCTCCCTAGCCACAGCTGCCACACTACTGGTGACCCCAGGGATGACCCCGCAACCCCCCGAACGCTGCCTCCGTTGTGGCTGCGGAGGAGATGTAGGGGTGATCCATGCAGGCCCAAGGACATGATGAGCTTCTATCAGCTATTTCTCAGCCTCCAGGTCCCTGCTCCCTCAGTCCAATGGGTGTGTTTGTGCCAAGTTGGACTTGGTGGTCACCGAGCTCATTTCGCCCACATTAACTCCACTAATGTCGGCTAAATAGAGAGATCTCGGAGCTGGGATGGTCACAATGCAGCAAAGCGGACAAACTGTGAAGCGACCGGGATGCTGGTGGCGAGGAATTCTCGCAGCTGATGTGCCAACATGCCTCCTCCTAAATCTTGGGCACCTCTGCCAGCTCCTGCCAGCACCAATCCCCCGTCAACTACAGCCACAACCCCCCACCCCCCTTCCTCCTCATTTTTCATCCATCCCTAGTGGGCCTGCACACCTGGGTCTCACTCTCTCTGATGCTCGCCCCTGCAGGCGCCCCTCACTCAGCATCGCCCGCTGGAAAACACCAGCAGCAGCAGCAGCTCTGGCAAACCTCACACATTCGGACACAGCTACCAGTAAACATTTGATCTTCACACTTAACCTCATGATGCACCAACATACACACACACCATGCATGCAGCAGAAGAAGCCAATATATGATATTATACCTTCTAATCTGCAATGTGGGTCATCTGCGGCCGGTGTTGTGCCCACAGGAGTCAGAACAAATCACAATTGGTTGTGGTTGTTGTTCCTCTGAATACATCGAAGCATAATTTGATCCAATTAGGTAAATAAATAAACAATATGCCTTCTGTTCCACGGCCTTAATGCACTTATGATGCATCCCATCCCCCTACCCCCAACCCTGCTTCTGAAACCAGAGATGTGATGGAGGGTAAACCCAGCACCTTTCATTTGCTCAATTTATAATGTTATTTTATAATAGGCTCCATGCAGTATTAATGTATCATCTTGTATATGAGAAAAGAGTCTTTTAAAGAGCTTGTAGATATGCTTTTAAAGCAGAAACAGAAATTTGTCTTGGGGCCTGTAATGTCACTTAAAATGGCTTCATGGGCGCCCCTGAGTCAAAGTATATGTGACCTTATCACACTTAATTGTATATTTACCTCCTATCATATCTCTATTAATCGGTGACTGCTGCCACCTTTCATTTGCTCTATTTATAATGTTATTTTATAATAGGCTCCATGCAGCATTATTGTATTATCTTGTATATGAGAAAAGAGTCTTTTAGAGAGCTTATAGATATGCTTTTAAAGCAGAAACGTATTTGTCTTGGGGCCTTGTATTGTCACTTAATGCATATAAAAGGCTTCATGGTATATGTGACCTTATTACATTTAATAGTATATTTACCTCCTATAATATCTCTATTAATCGGTGACTGCTGGGATATCTGCGCAGCTCTCCTCTAAATTGGATAAAAACATTGACGAGTGAGAGTTTGGCAGGTGAATGAGAAAATGCACAGGTTTTGATATATATATATATAAAAAAAGAAGAGGTCTCCATCTCTTGAAGCAGCAGGTCAACAATGATGAGTTTTGTTGTTCCACCATTTTATTTTTCTCCCTCTCTCTCTCTCTCTCTCTCTTCTGTTTTTCCTCCTTTTTTTCTGGCTGTGTGAGCTCTAGCGCGGTGACAGATGGCGGAGCCCTCCTCCTCCTCCTCCTCCTCCTCCACCTCCTCCTCCTCCTTCTCTCTCTCCATCTCTCTCTCTCTCTCTCTCCCCCCCGCGGGCAAATCTCTCTGAATGCGGGCGCATGTCAATCACCCTCTCTCATGTGATGGCTCTTGCCGGTGACGTGCCAGCCATATGGGCGCTGGCATCACAGTCTTAGCTGGTATGTAACCCCGTCCACGGTAGCTCACGGTTGCCACACGCGCACTCTCTCTCTCTCACTCACACACACACACGTGCACAGACGCACCAAAGAAGCACGTTCGCTCCGCAAGCTCCGGTTATTCGAGTGCGCGCGCTGCTTGGAGAGGAGAGAAGAGGAGAGAAGAGAAGCACCAAAACCTAAAACAACCAAATCATCAGTGAGAGGAAGAAAGCTGCGCGCTCTCTGCTGCTTGCACACCTGACAAGGAGCGGTGGTTCGCTCGCTCGTGCGGGTCCCTGAAGATGCTCTGAAACTCAAGCGCGCGTTTTTTTTTTTTTCTTCTGTGTGTGTGCCTCTCCATCACCTGCAGAAGAGCTCGAGCCGAGGTAAGTTGGATACATAAACAACAATAGAATGAACATTATTAAAAATAAATCCTGGATGTCCAAAATGGAGGAGAAAATGAATCTAAAGATGAACACATTAATGCATTGGGTGTCATCTGGATTTTACTTTAAACAGCATGTTTTGGTGAATTAAAGCATTTCTCTTTTACAGTTTTGTAAGATAAAAAGCGAATTTGCTGGCATGAATCCATATGGAAATGTAATTTATATAGTCTGTCACAGATGAACACATTAATGCATTGGGTGTCATCTGGATTTTACCTTAAACAGCATGTTTTTGGTGAATTAAAGCATTTCTCTTTTGCAGTTCTGTAAGATAAAAAGCGAATTTGCTGACATGAATCCATATGGAAATGTAATTTATATAGTCTGTCACAGATGAACACATTAATGCATTAGGTGTCATCTGGATTTTACTTTAAAAAGCATGTTTTGGTGAATTAAAGCATTTCTCTTTTGCAGTTTTGCAAGATAAAAAGCAAATCTACTGGCATGGATCCATATGGAAATCTAATTGCACAGATGAACCCATTAATGCATTGGGTGTCATCTGAATTTTACTTTAAACAGCATGTTTTTGGTGAATTAAAGCATTTATCTATTTACAGTTTTGTAAGATAAAAATCTACTGGCATGGATCCATATGGAAATCTAATTTATTATAGTCGCCTTCCATATGTCTGTGATTTTTTTTTGCTCAGGTGATGGCACACTTTGAAGTCCCATCCCAACAACAAAAACAAATCATAAATGGATATATAAGAGGCATTTCCATGTTTTGTCGTTTTTATGATTTCCCTATATGAGCGCGCTCGCACCAATACCTCCCCATTGCTCCTCCTCTGCGTGCCCTTCAACTTTTGACATCCAAATCTACCTGGATTATAAAAGATAAGATCAGATACCATGCAGGCTCGAGTAAAAAAAAAAAAAAAAAGGCAAAGCAAGCGTCTCCAGGATCCTTTACAAGCAGCAGAGGATTGTTGGAGTGTATAGTCTCTTTATACAGCAGCAGCATGCATGAGGCTGTAAATAGATCACATCGGACACTAATTAGATTTAGAGATTCCTGCGTCTGGACACTGAATCAGTGAAAACAAAAGAGCAGAGCAAGATCAGAATATCTGTGGAGGATTTTGACATCACGTGAAAAGGACGTCCTCGAGCTTTAATGGGAGATTTATTGATGATTTTGTCGATGATTCAATCTCGGAGCAAATGAAAAGGGTGGGACAACGCCATTGACTGTGACAGCCAGGCATGATTTATCTGTTTGTCTAGTTTTTATCTCCAACAATCTATCTCGACATAACATTGTTTAAACCTGCTGTTACAGCTTTTTCTTTTTTTGATTGAATAATTTAATTGTTTTATATTTAACGAGGGCTAAAAGGATACAAGCAGGTTTCCATCTGTAAAAGGTTATCAGCGACTAAAAAAGTGCTTTGAAATTACGCACTCGTGCATACTGAATTATGTGTGAAATCTATTTCGTGTAAGCTGCACGCTCTGTTAATTAAACGTTGTTGTGTTTTTTTTTTTTTTTTTTGCTTCTAATTGAGCAAACCTCCTGAGCCTGAGATTTAAAAACTAGATTTTGCCCCTGGCACACCCCCCGAGATAATTAGCCAACCATCACAGCCTACCTTACTATGGAGCTGCATGTCTGTCTGCTGCTGCTGCACTAGAATAATAGATGGAAACATGTTAGAGAGGAAGCCAATGGAGGCTTATTGAAGCTGTCAAACATCACCTCGTCTCTCTCTCTCTCTCTCTCTCTCTCTCTGTCTAGTCTTTTTATCTGGGATGGGACTGCACTTACTAATCAAGTGGTAGGCTGATCAATTTGTTTTTCACTTTAGATGGAGGCTATTAATTAGCACGTTTTCTTGGTAGTTAATTGCTAATAGTTAATTAGCTGCTATTAAGTGCAATTGTGGATTCTTTTTTAACCGAGCCTATAGAATGATTTTGAGATATTTTTTCGAAATATTTTAGAAGCATATTTTGCCTGGAAAAATATATATTTATTATTATAATTATTACAATAATAATAATAATAATAATTATTATTATTATTATTATATAACATTATTCAAAGTTAGATATTTTTCATATTTTTTTATGAATAATAATTCTTGGTTCTTGTTTCTTAAAGGCCCTGATATTAAAATTGCTCTCAAAGCTTTTTTTTTTACAGCTTCAGTTCGGACGATGTCTGCGAGCGTTAATTTAATAATCAAAGCGTGACTTTAAACGGAGCTACAGCCTATCAATTAAATAAAATCTCCCTTTTTTTTGCCTCCTCCTCTGAGGAGCATGAGGTGTACGGTGTGGTGTGGTAGGATGAATAGTGCTGGAATGCAGCCAGGATTGTATATATATGGGCGTCAGGAGGAGTGAAAGTGGGGGCCCCCATGGGACCTGTAATGTGGCCCCTGATGCTGGGACCCGCTGCGAGAGGACGCGACAGGGCACACGGATGACAGCAGGGAATTAAATGTGGATCCGTCTGGTTGTAACTCAGCGAGGAGCTTTAAGAGCTCTCTCCTTTTTATTTCCCCCCAAATTGACACTGTTTGTCCTTTAGGACAAAAATATATTTTATAACAGAACGTCACTGGTAATGACTTTTATTGACCTCACACTTTGATATTTATTTATTTATTTATTTATTTTAATCCCAATTAGCTGATACCACCAGCTAGTCTTCCTGCATGGGGTCCGAAATCAAGTACATTAATTTATCACATATATCCTCCTGGGAACCGAGTAAAAAAAGTCTTCCAATTACTTTTTTTGTGTGATTTCCTTCCTATTTAGGGTTAAAAGAAAATCTTACAATTTAGGATTTTTAAACTTTATTTTTTATTTTACAGCATGTCCACTGGAGTGGACCACAGGACCATTTCAGTGTGAAAAGACGAAAAAAATTAACAGCAGAGTGATATTAAACCAAGAATACATTCAACTTGATTAAAAAAAAAAAACACCATATTACTGGAAAGCCTAGGATGTCTTCTTTGCAATACACCAGGGGTTGATAGAGTAAGTCAAAAGAGTAAAAGGATATGCATGTGGAGAAAATGTCCACTACAGAGGACACATGGGTCCCAGGAGGATACACAACATCATATTTGTGTTACACTATAACATTCAAATTTTCCAAACATATATACATTTCACATTCATACACAATCTTCCACAACCATTTAAAGCCTCAAGGCACATCATCATCAGGGAAAAGGAACAAAAGAAAAACCATAAATGACCATATAACACTGGACTATCGATCAGCTGCTTAAGTAATGTATTCTTACAGTAGATGGTATTTGAATGAGGATTTGTTAGAGGATTGACGGATGTAAAGAGTGCAGCTATTCCAATCCAATGATATCTTCAGTGGAATTTCGATATAGGTGCGCAATAGTGAGTTTAACCTCTGTGTTTTGGAGTCATGATAGAAATGTCATCGTTCTTTTATTCCTATATGCTTGTGAGGCCTCATTTTCGATTCCCCCTTTCTCTTCTCATCGCCAGAGCCACAATGTTTTGGTTTTTTTTTTCACTAATATGTTTATTGGGTTTTCTTGTTTTCACAAACACAATAAGAATACAAAAATAAAAAATAAAAAATAAAAAAACAACAACAAACACTGGTACAGCTCAGATCAAAAAAAAATGTATAAAGGAGGTCATATAGGAAATAGTCCATAGTGCAGCAGGGATGTCACAGGATGTATGAGTTCATGTTCAAGAGACTCCTTGTGAGATAATGGAAGAGAGATCAGGTCCAATATAATTCAGATAGGGCTGCCAAATATTGTGGAACTGATCTACTTTGGCATGTATAATATATTTGTGAGATATTCCAAAGGGACCATCTCGAAAATGACTTTTCGCCAGCCTTGGACAGAAGGTTTCAGAGTCATGATAAAAATGTCATCGTCTCTTTATTCCTATATCCTCCTGAGACCCATTGACATGTGTCCTCTGTAGTGGACATTTTGTCCACATGCATATCCTCTTACTCTTTTGACCTACTCTATCAACCCCTGGTGTATTGTAAAGAGGACATCCTAGGCTTTCCAGTGATATGGCATGTGGTTTTTTTTTATACATTTGAATGTATTCTTGGTTTAATATCACTGTATAGCCATAATCTGTTCATTTTCTTGAGTCTTTTCACACATAAATAGTCCTGTAGTATAATACAAATAAAGTTTAAAAAGCCTAAATTGTTAAGATTTTCTTTTAACCCTAAATAGGAAGGAAATCACAAAAAAAGTAATTGGAAGACTCTTTTTTTAATTCAGTTCCCAGGAGGATAGTCAGAGGGTTTCAGAGTCATGATAGAAATGTCATCGTCTTTTTAATTCCTATATGCTTGTGAGGCCTCATTTTTCGATTCCTTTCCTTTCTCTCTTCTCCTCTCCAAGAGCCACAATGTTGACGAGGCTTTTCAGTGACCCGTCGCTGCTTATCCGTCTGGCTGTAACTCAATGCGAAGCTTGAAGAGCTCTCTGCTTTTTTATTTCCCCCAAATTGACACTGTTTGTCCTTTAGGAAAAAAAATAACGACTCGGGTATATTTTATAACAGAACGTCACTAATAATGACTTTTATTGACCTCACACTTTAATATCTTCAGTGGAATTTCGATTTAGCTCCAATATCCAGGTGTTTATACGTGCGTAATAGTAAGTTTAACCTCTGGAGTCATGATAAGAAATGTCATCGTTTTGGTTTTTTTATTCCTATATGCTTGTGAGGCCTCATTTTCTGATTCATTTCCTCTCCAGAGCCACAATGTTGACGAGGCTTTTCAGTGACCCGTCGCTGCTTCCAGACGTGCAGAAATACGCAGGCTGGGCGGAGGACACTGACGACGACGACGACGACGTCTCCAAACTCAAAGACGACGATCAGGATGACACTTTGGACGACGGGGAGGAATCCGAGCTGAGAGGAGGCAGCAGGACGCAGTCCGAGCACGGTGGAGAAGACGACGACGACGAGGTGGAGGAAGAGGAGGACGAAGGAGGAGAGGATGCAGCAGATGGAGACAGACCCAAGAAGAGAGGCCCCAAGAAGCGCAAAATGACTCCAGCGCGTGTGGAGCGCTCCAAGGTGAGGCGCACTAAAGCCAACGCGCGCGAGAGGACCCGCATGCACGACCTGAACTCTGCGCTCGACAATCTGCGTAAAGTTGTTCCATGCTACTCCAAGACGCAAAAACTGTCCAAAATAGAGACGCTCAGGTTGGCGAAGAACTACATCTGGGCGCTGTCGGAGATACTGCGCTCTGGGAAAAGGCCAGACCTGGTGGCCTACGTGCAGACTCTCTGCAAAGGTTTATCTCAGCCTACTACCAACCTGGTGGCTGGTTGTCTGCAGCTCAACTCACGCAATTTCCTCACCGAGCAGCAGTGTCAGGACGCAGGGAGATATGCGTCCGGCTCCTTCTCCATGCATTCATACCCGTACCAGTGCGCGCGTCTCGCCAGTCCTCTGAACTGCCAGGCTGCGGGCTCGAACTCGCATCCGCTGAGGACGCACGGATACTCGGGTTACGAGTACGGTGGGAGCGCATCACCGGAGTATAACAGCCCTGAGTACGAGGGGCCACTCAGCCCACCGGTGTGCGTCAATGGCAACTTTTCCCTGAAGCACCAAGGCACCACATCCCCAGATAACGAGAAGGGGTACCACTACTCTATGCATTACTCCGGCCTGCCTGGATCCAGACCCGCAGGGGCCCACAACCTGGTGTTTGGCCCCTCGGGGCCTCGGAACGGCATTCACTCGGAAAACGTCCTGCCTTACCACGACATGCACTTACACCACGACAGGGCCCCCGTGTATGATGAACTCAACGCGTTTTTTCACAATTAAAATCAAATAAGCCCCATGCATCGTGCGTCTTTAACCCTTTGCAATCAACAATCTATAACACACTTTCTATAACAAGCTTACCCTGCCAGGATTTAGGTATTCTGGAGAGATGTTTCACTCGTTGTCATTAGTGTGTTTTACTTTCATTTATTTTGCTTTTCTTTTTTTGCTATTAGTCAGAGATGTAGTGGACACCCACAATCTGATTCTATCCAGCTTTTCAAAAAAATAAACCTCTAAAAAAGGAAATTTGATGAACAAATCATATACCAAGACCTGTGATGATGAGGGAATTTGATGTTTTTTAAAGTGTGATATGTGTTTGTATCGGTGGTTGTTTGCATTTTGATTGACTGGAAGAAGCCCATCGTGCGTCTCCCTTTGCAATCAACAATCTATAACACACGCACACTTTCTAACAAGCTTACCCTGCCAGGATTTAGGCATTCTGGAGAGATGTTTCACTCATTAGTGTTTTTACTTTCATTTCTTTTGCTTTTCTTTTGCTTATAGTCAGAGATGTAATGGAGACCCACAATCTGATTCTATCCAGCTTTTCAAAAAATAAACCTCTAAAAAAGTGAAGGTATCAAAAACACATTACTACTTTGCAGTTAAAGAATTAACAATTATTTTATTCCAACAGGAGCAGTAAAGTATGCTTTTAAAAAACACAACAGTATAACATGTACTCAGTGGTGGAATGTAACTAAGTACTTCTACTTTACTTGAGTATTTCCATGTTCTGCTACTTTCTACTTTCTACTCAACTACATCTCAGAGGGAGATATTAGACTTTTTACTCCACTACATTTATCTGACAACTTTAGTTACTTTACAGATTCAGATTATTAATATAAAATATACACTTTCTAACAAGCTTGGTGGACATTTTATGATGAACTCAACGCGTTTTTTCACAATTAAAATCGAGATAAGTCCCATCGTAAGAAGCCCCATAAATCAATAAACAAGCTGATGCAAATCACATTTACGCACCTGTACACCACGTGCCAGATATCGGAGGTTGTGTTTTTTTTTTTTTTGTTGCAAATAATGAAATATAAAGAAATGCAGAGGGGAAATGCTGAACCGATAAAAAAATAAATAATAATGTGCTAGTTGGGTTGTTTTTAAAAAGCCTGTTCTTGCAATCAACAATCTAACACAACGCACACTTTGTAACAAGCTTACCCTGCCAGGATTCAGGCATTCTGGAGAGATGTTGCACTCGTTGTCATTAGTGTTTTTACTTTCATTTTTCTTGGTGGGGCTGTGGTGCCACATCCAATCAATTTCAGCAAACATCCCGGTATGATTTAATGCAGAAAAAAAGTGAAGGTATCAAAAACACATTACTAGTTTGCACTTAAATAATTAACAATTATTTTATTCCAACATAGGAGCAGTAAAGAATGCTTTTAAAAAAACACAACAGTATAACATGTACTCAGTGGTGGAATGTAACTAAGTACTTAAATTCCATGTTCTGCTACTTTCTACTTCTACTCAACTACATCTCAGAGGGAAATATTAGACTTTTTACTCCACTACATTTAAATGGAATGGAATGGAACTACATTTGGAATGGAATGGAACTACATTTGGAATGGAATGGAACTACATTTATCTGACAACTTTAGTTACTTTACAGATTCCTGATTATTAATACAAAATATAATCACATTACAATCAAATTACACATTACAATGAAATTACACATATAACTGGGTGCATTCCATATTCAAAACACACAAATATTGACAATTTGTATCATTTTTATTATTATTATTATTAGTAGTAGTAGTAGTAGTAGTGATGTCCCACAATCTGATTCTATCCAGCTTTTCAAAAAAATAAACCTCTAAAATAGGAAATTTGATGAACAAATCATATACCAAGACCTGTGATGATGAGGGAATTTGATGTTTTTTTAAAGTGTGATTTGTGTTTGTATCGGTGGTTGTTTGCATTTTGATGACTGGAAGTTATGTATTTACCACTACATCACTGGCTACAGCTATACACCTTGACATTGAAGGTGATTTTTCTAATCTTGTGAAATTAGAAATAAATCAATGAACAAGCTGATGCAAATCATATTTACGCACCTGTACGTGCCAGATTTGGGAGGTTGTGTGTGGGTTTTTTTTGCAAATAATGAAATATGAAGAAATGCAGAGGGGAAATACTGAACCGATAAAAAAATAAATAATAATGTGCTAGTTGGGTTGTTTTTAGAAAAGTCTGTTCTCCAGCAAATCAATCGTTTCGCATCTATGCAAAACCCAACGAGACCACAGAGAGAGAGAGAAGCAACAAGGCCCAGAAGACACACACACGAACACAACACACACACACACACAAACACACATACACACACACACACACACACACACACGCACAAACACTTTGGAGTGAACACCCAACAATGGGCCAAAATGGTTCAACTTCCAAAAAAAAAAAAAAAATCAAAATAAAATGAAATCAGACATTTTTCTCATTTTTTTTTTATACTCTTATTTATTCATATTTATTCTTCTAATCGAGCCATTGCACTGTATTTATTTATTTATTTATTTATTTCAAATTCAATTTTGGTTCAATATTTTCGTTTTGCAACGTTGAACAGGTTATTATTATTATGATTATTATCATTCTTATTATTATTGCACGTGTTTATTGTGTTGTTTTTTGTAATTAATGTTAATAGTCAATGGAAATGAATGGGAACCCATGTGTTGCTGAGCATTTTTTTTTTCTTCATGAAATTCAAGTCTTTCAACTTTGTATTCAACCAACTGTGTGGTAAAAATAAAATGACAATAAATGAGACTGTGCAACTTGATTTTTTGTGTCAACCTATATATGGAACAACATACAACAATAAATAACTTTCCAATAAGCATTTACTCTTCACACTCTATAATTCGTTTTTACATCGGATATTAGGATTTATGAAAACATGAAGCTGCAGCAGCTTGTTTGTTATTGAGGCTGAACATGATGCCACAACCTGCAGGAGTTCCTCCCAGAGCCTCAGGGCCTTTATCTCATAAACTGGGCCAGGATAGAGAGGGCAGTGCTGTCATTCTCCTTCATGAAATAAACTGGTAAACTGGTGCCAATGCATCATTTTTGTTTGGCAGACAGCTCAAATTTACAAAGCAGCCTTTAAAAAATTGTTTGGAATTATATAAATTGCAAACAAATTTGGTGTAAACTTTGATTCGGTGCAGGTTAGTTGATGCGTTCAAGGTCATCAGGATAATAATGGAGGTCTCTGCTTCATGTTCTCTTGATCATTAAGACGAGACGTGAGGAGGAAACGTGCTTCAGCACCGCGGAGAGCTCCTGCAGCTGCTGCTCCATTCAGAAGACTTTTGGTAAAAATCCAAATAATCTATACATATTTTTTGGCAATATGATAATATTGCAACAAATAAAGGGCTTGTCACTCAATGCTTTAGAAGCTGGTGAACACAGATTTTGTCTAGACATCTCCAGAACACATTCGCTCTGCAGGTTTCGTGAATACATATAAGAAATAACTAAAAGAAAAGGCAAACCAATGTCACTTCAAGACATAAAGATAATAAAAAAGATTTATTTTTGATGCCTCTTCTATTCTGAGGTCAGTGTTAATTTAATAGCAGGCCTACTTGTTGAAAAAGATCTTTATCTTTTTAATTCTGTAAAATAAAATAATGAACTTTGCCAGAAGGTAATGCAGCTTTGACACATAAATGTAAATATTCGTTATTTATCTTTGATTTAAATAGATAGATAGATAGGACAGATGTAGATACATGTACTTTATTGATCCCAAAATTGGGAATGTATGGTGTTACAGCAGCAGTTTATCAACACAATGCACAGGAACAGTACATAAAATGTACATGTCAACACTAAAGACATATATCCAAAAGAATACAAAATATAAAGAATATTGGAATACACTATAAATATACCTCCAACAAGCATAACAAAATCTAAATTATAAACATAGAATAACCCACTATATACACCAGCATGTATGCAATAACATACTATAAACATTAGCAAAAAGTGTGCAAGTCACAGTGTTTTTTTGTTCTTCAATGAAACGATTCAATGATTTCCATCTTTTCGATAATGCATTAAACATCAGATATGAATTATGAAGTCGAGCCCTCCTTTCACAGCTTCA
Source organism: Sebastes umbrosus (assembly GCF_015220745.1). Classification (NCBI taxonomy): domain Eukaryota; kingdom Metazoa; phylum Chordata; class Actinopteri; order Perciformes; family Sebastidae; genus Sebastes; species Sebastes umbrosus. Next base: position 21,245,183 of record NC_051282.1, on the reverse strand, counting down.
CCTCCTGTAACTTTAAACACGCATCTCATATTTATGTCATACATTTATTTGCATTATAAATATATGGATTTATTTATTATCAAGGCTGTATGTTTATTGAATCTATGTAAACAACACAAACACACACACATAGATATTTAACCATTCTTAGATATATGAATGTTAAATATTACTTCTTTTAAAAAAAAAAATGGTGACCACAGACACACACACACACACACACACACACGCACACACGCGCGGTCTGAGTTTGGAGCTCTGCCCTGGGACCCATATGTTACCCAAAATGTCCTGGGTGCTCTCTGCTGTCAGGACACACACAGGCTTTGGGTGGTGGTGGTGATGGTGACTAATATAAATACGAATATCAATAACTGAAATATCTTAACTCTGAATATTTCCCATTTTATTCAATAAATAAAGCTGCGTGGGCAGCAGCTGTGGGTTTCGGCCCTGGAAGCTTCGTGTAGTTTTGATTATTACATAAAAAATATATATATAAATAGCCCCACAATTGTAGAGTGAAAAACACACGAGAGGAGACATTTCTGGAGCAATTTGCTGATCTTTTTCCTTGTCCACAGGAATGTAATCTCTGTGTATATGTCAACGTTTGGATGGTAAAGAAAGGACTTTGTCATATTCAGCACTTCTTGTGTAGAAGACATTGATAGTTATAGTTAAATATATTGAATTAGTTTCGGTTAAAAATTCAACAAAATGTCAACACAATTAGATTTGATGCAAGATAAAGTACAAAGTTTGATCATTTCAACACATTTTTGAATATTTAATTACATAAAAAAATAATCTGTAGCTTGTTCCGGTACAGCCCCTTAAAATAATTTATAACAGATTAAAAGATGAATAAACGTATTTATCGAAAACATCTTAATTTTCCATTTAAAAAAAATCTCATTTGTGAAGTCTACACATAACACTTGTGGGTTTATGCTCCTGCAAATTTTGCTCTGTGCACTTTACAAAAAGGCAAAAATATTAAAAACATTTTTATTATTTACATACAATATCGTCGTGTCAGGACGTTTGATATTATAGTGCGTCAAATATTTTTAACAATTAAAAATCAGGGAATAAAGTCTGATTTTCGTTCAGTGTTGTTTTTCATTTTTAATAATAAATCTCTGTCCTTTCGGCTCAATATAAAAACCACTTCCTTAAATTACAACATGTTCCACTTGGCACGCGCTTCTACCTGTGAGTGCATTCATTTAGGAGGAGAGTCCCGCGTGGGAATCAAAAACCTGCAGCTCTGCACTTCAGCCACATGTTTTTCAAAAGCTACACTTTTGTGTTAGTTAGTTTTTAGGCCTCTGTATACTCTTTTTTGGCCTCATCAGCAAATAAAAAAAAAAAAGTTGTATGCATTTGTGGAGGAGGCAGCCCAAAAGAGAGGCCAGTGGGAGCAGTGGGAGAGGGCATCTATCAAAATACTCCACCACCACCACCTCCTCCTCTTCCTCCACAGTCCGGAGAGAGTGAGAGAGAGTGAGAGAGAGAGAGAGGCTGGCAGGCTGTTGGAGGAGAGCCGTGCCAAGTCCCTTAATGTTCCCCAGCAGCAGCACCAGGAGCTCCGGAGAGGACAACCCAGTGTGTGCGCCAGTGTGCCAGTTCACCGGGCCAAAGTGGCACTGCTGGGAGGAGTCGATGTTTCTTTCCTAATTTTTGCAGCATCTGTTCATTATCCAGGACGTTTAAAAACGAGAGCGCTCATCCTGAGTAACCCTTCTCACACACACACACATAGACAGACATAGACAGACACACAACAGTGAGGCCTTTTGGTGAAGAGTTGGTCTATGAATATGCATATTTCTCTCTCTAATGTTATGTTGTACATGAGCTCATGCATTGAAAGAAGGTTGTGCTGCATCTTTAGAACTCAACTGTTAACAGGTTACATGTGGTAACCTTGCAACAAATAGACTAATGTGCACACTGAAGCCAAAATTGTGAGGAAAGAAAGCCAAAGTTTGGATTAAAATTATGTTCTTATTAAAGCAGCTTGCAAAATGTTTTTTTTTTTAACTTTCGAGGAAAAAGGTTTAGTTAAGCAAAAAGAGCAAATTTGATTATTGGACATCCTCTTATTTGCTAATTTACCACATTCTTGCAGAGAAACTATTTATATTTTTTTCAGTTACATTACAAGGAGGATTACAAAGCCTATGAATATGCATATTTCTCTCCTAATGTTATGTTGTACATGAGCTCATGCATTGAAAGAAGGTTGTGCTGCATCTTTTGAAACTCAACTGTTAACAGGTTTCATGTGGTAACCTTGCAACAAATAGACTAATGTGCACACTGAAGCCAAATTTGTGAGAAAAAATGCCAAAGTTTTGATTAAAATTGTGTTCTTATTAAAGCAGCTTGCAGAATGTTTTTTAGTTTTCAAGGAAAAAAGATTTAGTTAAGCAAAAAGAGCAAATTTGATCATTGGACATCCTCTTATTTGCTAACATTCTTGCAGAGAAAGCATTTATATTTTGAAATTTCAGTTACATTACAAGGATTACAAAGCAGCAGGCCTCTGCATGGATACATGTGTGTGTGTGTGTGTGTGTGTGTGTGTGTGTGTGTGTGTGTGTGTGGGAGAGGGAAGGATGGGTTATAAAAGAGTGTCATATCATCAAATTAACTAAAATATTAATTTAATTGCAAAGATATGCCCCCTTTCTTCAATAAAGAGATCATATATTATATGTTGATAAAACCAAATATGAAGGAATTCACAGGTGTTTTTGTGAATGGCATCACCAGCTGAATGATTTATGTTAATCACATGTGTAAAACCATGCAGACTTTATAGAATTATTCCCCCTTTTTTGTTGGCTAAATTAATCCTTTAATAGGCCACTAATTGTGCAAAATAAAAAGTCTGACTACTAACTTGCATTTTCAGTCAGTCTTGAGAAGAAATAATAAAAAAAAACTTCCAGTGACACTCTGTGCTCCACTCAGGATGAAAAGTGAGTGAATGAATCTCGCTGTTTAAATTATCATGTTCATGCCCACTCTTTTTCTCACTCAACTTGGTAAGGAAGGAAAAAAAAAATCAAGAGTGTTTGTCCGACATAACAGTCAATAGTGCGATTATCAAAATGTCACAAGTATTATGGTGTGAATTCCAATTAACGTCTAGCTAAAATAATAACCGAGTGTGTGTTGTTTTGTTTTTTTGTGCAAAATGCAGATCATAATATGGATGTAAAATATGAAGGCATTTAGGAGTCAATGCAGAGAGGAGAGGAGGGGGGAAAAGATAATCTGGTCTGGAGATTGTGAGCATTTGCAATCTGTCAGTGATTAAAAAACAAACCATGAGGCAATACAACACACATGCATTTGCATTTTATGTCCGCAAAGATTGCGCATTGTTAACTTCTCTTGGCACATGCACTTGCAAACTAAAATGTAGTGCACATGTGTACAGAGAGGAAACAATCGTGCAGACTTTCGGCCCAACCTCTCTGCCAGACTAGTATGAGCCAGTGAAGCCCACCACGCGCTGCCAGACAGACGCGGGCGCGCGGGCCTGTCACTGGCATTCCATCCAGAGGAAATTCCACAACATCTGTTTGTTATCACACACAATGGTGCACGGTGCAGCAGCATGGGCAGTGGGGCAGAAGACGAGGCAGGAGCTAAACTACTGCTGGAGGTCGTGCCAAGGGAGAAACAAGGGCTGCAGGAGGAAGAGGAGGAGGAGGAGGAGGAGGAAGGAGGAGGTTGGGGGGTGAAAGGGGGCAAGGAAGAACTGGGTATAGGGGTGGTGCTGGTTGGTGCCAGATGTTCACGTGTTTGTTCAGAGAGTTTGTGAGTCATTGAGACACAGACAGACACACAACAGTGAGGCCTTTTGGTGAAGAGTTGGTCTATGAATATGCATATTTATCTCTCTAATGTTATGTTGTACATGAGCTCATGCATTGAAAGAAGGTTGTGCTGCATCTTTAGAAATTCAACTGTTGACAGGTTTCATGTGGTAACTTTGCAACAAATATGGACTAATGTGCTCACAAAATTGAGGAAAAAAGTTTGAAAAAATTTGATTAAAATTGTGTTCTTATTAAAGCAGTTTGCAGAATGTTTTTTTTTTTTTTTAGCTTTCAAGAAAAAAAGAGTTAAGTTAAGCATAAAAAGAGCAAATTTGATCATTGGACATCCTCATATTTCCTAATTTACCACATTCTTGCAGAGAAAAGCATTTATATTTTGAAATTTCAGTTACATTACAAGGAGGATTACAAAGCTAGCAGGCCTCTGCATGGATACATGTGTGTGTGTGTGTGTGTGTGTGTGTGAGAGAGAGAGGGAAGGATGGGTTATAAAAGAGTCATATCATCAAATTAACTACAATTTTAAAGGTCCCATATCATGCTCATTTTCAGGTTCATACTTGTATTTTGTGTTTCTACTATAACATGTTTACATGCTGTAATGTTAAAAAAAAACTTTATTTTCCTCATACTGTCAGCCTGAATATGCCTGTATTTACCCTCTGTCTGAAACGCTCCGTTTTAGTGCATTTCAGTGGAATTGCAACGGAATTGCGTTGCTGGGCAACAGCTTGGGTCCATGTTTACTTCCTGTCAGCTGATGTTATTTACATACACTGCATCAGGAAACAAACTGGGACACATTTAGAATGTTTATGTTTAAAACCGTGTAATGGTCTAAATATTGTATATGTGTGACATCACAAATGGACAGAAATCCTAACAGCTTGTTTCAAACGCACAATTTCTGGATACGGGCTGTGTGAATTTTTCCGTATATTTAGCGTTTTGATAGTTTAGTAGTATTTATAACGTCGCACTTAATCCTGCTTTATAATATAAAAGACATGAAAATCTCACTTTTTACAATATGGGACCTTTAACTTAATTGAAAAGATATGCCCCATTTTCTCAATAAAGAGATCATATATTATCACGTGTTTCACAGAGAGTTTGTGAGAAGTCTTTGCACCGACATCCTCATGGAAAGAAGCCCAGTCCCGGTAATGTCCCTGGTATGTCCCCGGTATGTCCTGGTGCGTCCGGCGGTGCATCATGGGGCGTGTCTGGCCTCTGTTTAGGAGGTTAAGTAGGAGCGTGCACAGGGACGCAACTGGATCAGAGGTGGGTTGGGTGGGTGTGTGTGTGGGGGGGGGGGGGGTCGTTGCTGGTCTGCACAGATGGCATGTGTGCGTGCATGTGTGCGTGCTCGTGTGTTATGATAGGGTTGGATGATGCCCTGGTCACATGGGCAGCAGTAATTGGCCTCCATATTGACCAGTTTGCAGCGCTGGGGGGGCGGGCGGTCTCCCAGCTGGACCTGTCAGATGGCATCGCATCCACCTCACTGATCACCCCCCGGACGACCTCCGCACCTCTCTCTCCTCTTCCTCCTTTCATCTCCTCCATCCCTCCTCCGTCACCTTTAATCTGCCGTTGCCCGCCTCTCCTCTCCTTGCTCCCGTCCTGTCCATCACGTCTCCTCTCTCCTCTTCTCCACAGCAGCTCCTCCAAACTTCTTAGAGTATTAACCTAGAATGAACTCCCCAATTTCTTCCCTGAACTAGACAGGTGTTTTCTGTTTTGGTTAATCAGCATTGGTTGATTAGGGGAGCACTAATTCACATGTTTTTTTTTTCATGGATGAATAAATTGAACCTTGACCTTGAAAGCCAGATTTACCAGATAGCTGAAATTGTTTGTTTTTACATGTCTTTCCTGAAACTGTTTCCTCTAATACACCTGCTGCTGCTGGGGATGAATTTTAGGGCTGACCAAAGAAATTCTTAATCGACTAACAGTCAAACGATATTGTCACCTAATCATTTAGCTGATCTATCAAATTGAGTTGTTTATCCTCAAAGAATTACACAAAAGCTCCACTTTAAATCTTGTGTTTACCAGAGATGTGCTCATAACTTTCTTGGAAATCAGTCATTCAGCACAAAAAAAACATAATAAAGACTAATCGACTAAAGAAATCTTAATCAACTAAGACCAAAATGACGATTAGTCGACTAATCGATTGGTTGATTTAATCGACAGATCTGTAAAATTGAATTTCTCCACAAATAACCACACAAAAGCACCACTTTAAATCTTGTGTTTACCAGAGATGTGCTCATAAGTTTCTTAGAAATAAGTCTTTCAGCATGAAAAAAGCATAAAAAAATGACTAATCAACCAAACACATCTCAGTCGACTAAGACCAAAACAACCGATTAGTCGACTAATCGACTAAGACGGTGCAGCCCTAATGAACTGATGGACACTCATTGTGGGTGACATGTTAAAATGCATGCAAATGTTTCTCCCCTGCATGTGCTAAATATAAACTGAAAACAATTAAAAGATAGATTTGGGTCAATGAACTCTTTTTGGACTTGCTAGATTGATATTAAAGCAGATCATCTTGAAATCACATTCCACAAAATGTCATTTAATTCCAGGAAAATTAAAAAAACAAGGATTTGATTTGATTCAGCACAACTTATTTGAAGGAAAACAAACATTATAAGTCTAAAAACGGTGCTTCTTGACTTCGCTAAAGAGAGATTTTTTTTGCAGTGTTGGTGTAAAACAGACCTCTGTGTGTCTGACTGACTTTTAGCGTGGTATCACCCTCCCACCCGGAGCAGTAATGGTGTGTGTTCTGCTGTGAGATGCCCGACTGTGAGGAGTTAGCGCTATAGAAAGGATTTCATCCCAGACTTGGCAGGGGAGGGTCTCTGGGTACGTGGAGAACAATCGTCTCTCCTTCGGTCCTGTCAGCCAGCAAACACAGAGAGCTGGCACACGCTCAGTGGGAAAAAGATCGGGAGTGACAAGGGGGATGGACACACACAATCACACACACTCTCACACACACACACACACTGGTGCCCATCCCTTCCTCGCAGTACCAAAATGGGTTCTGATGATGCCGCTGGGGATTGTGGGATGACAGGCTGGTTCTGCGAAGTGGATGGGAGGACCTCATGAAAATAGTGTGTAAAATGACCACAGTGTTAGCCTGCTGTCAGACTAACAGACAAACAGGGAGGGAGGGAGGAGGAAGGGGAAAATAGAGGCAGATAAAGAGAGGAAGAGACTGGCAGAGCAACACAATGCCTGCCATGCTCCTCGCTCTGCCAGCGGAAGCTCACATGGGAATACATGTATAAGAGTTTCTGTTCAATATACAATCATGTGGACAAGTGTCTTGATCCTGCGGCTCCTTCGCTATCTGAAAACATGTTGATGCATGACTGTATAGCTCCATGCTGTGTGTGAATGCATGCATGTGCGTCTTTACGCGTGAGCAAGAATGAGGAGGAGGAGGGTGAAGTGTGTTTGTGTGTGTGTGGAGGAGGAGGTGGAGGAGGAGGGGGGGGTATGCACGTTTAAATTCTGTGACATCTGTTCATTACAACTAGAGTGTGTTTATTTTTATACAGCCAGCCACAAGCAGAGAGCTCGACTGGCACCGCTGGTTAATGTACCAGCCCCGATACGACGGCAGAGCAAATGAAATATTAACCGGCAGACAGAGAGAATGAGGAGAGGAGCGAGGACAAAGGCGGAGAAAGAGGAGAAAATGATAAGATAATATGTGACAAAAATGCATACGCACAGTGTCTCCACTCACGCACACAAAGTCTCCCATTCGGATTTAATTAAGGGAGAGACACAATCAACAGCTCACGGTGGAAAGGCCTAGAAAACGGCGTCTATATGTGCTGCTGCGAGATAGCAACACATGAAATATGTCCAAAAACAGGTGCTTTATGGAAACAGGTTGTCACACATGAAGATGTGTCTGTGCTGATCATCTTTACTGCAAACCTGAAAGCAATGAAATATCTATTCAAGCTACAGAGGACGCTGCAAAGCAACCACATAGAATAAGAACCAGAAGGAGTTCAAACCATACTTAAGTATGAAGGTCACTTCCTGTTTAGGGTATTTAGCGGCCTAAAAAGTGTTGAGTGACTGGTTTAGGTCGCCCAGATGGTGCACAGAACATTTCAGAAGGTCCTTTGTGTTCATAGCTTATGAATGGCATGTGATATTTCCTTGTTTTATTTGCATTTTATTGGCCTTGCTTCAAGTGTAATGTGGATCAAATTGTACTGATATTGTTTTTGTCCTTTAACTTAATGTCCTCCTGGAATGTGTTTAATAGGCTGTATGTGTTAGTGTTTTAGTACTACTCTAGTATGTCTTTCATATAGTTTATTGTGACCTGTTTGAATTGTTTTTGTTTTATTCCTGGGTGACAAACTAGTTTCCTCTTAGGGGATTTATAAAGTGATCACTACCGGGACAGGATGTGTCTGGAAGTGTAGATGAGATGCTCGGTCTGACAACTGCTGAGGTTACATTGTTTTAGTTCAGTTAAAGGTACAGTGTGTAGGATTTGGTGGTAGCTAGTGGTGTGGTTGCAGATTGCAACCAACTGAATACCCCTCCACTCACTCCTCCCTTTCTGAGACTGCGGTAACATGAGCCGCCGAGTGCAAAACCGTGCCGTCAGACAGCCCTTTGCGATGGAGAACTGAACTGAAAGTGAAACTTTCAAAGCCACCAGACTCCATTAACGAAAGACAGTACAGATTGGTTTATATTTCAGTTCAGTTCCATCTCGGAAAATAGTCTAAATATAGCGTACATATAAACTGGTGGCCTTTCTTTTAGGTGGCTAAAATACGTTTTGCTGCCGGCCCCGCCACAGCTATACATTGCTTTGCTCCCGTGCTGATACTCCTGTCTGCCTCTCCAAGCTGAAGGTGTGCCGAACGTCATCTACTGTAGATAATACACTGATTACGGATAAGTACCTCACTTCAAAACACCCAAACTACTCCTTTAAGGTCACTCTGTCCTGCTTCAAAGCAACAACTCGTGACCTAGAGAGACCAACAGCAGCAGACTAACTCGACCCCTATAACACCCCTCTAATCATCCTAAGCAACCAGACCTTTGCATCAACAAGCCCCCTCCACCCCCCCACCAAAACCGCCCCCAGACCCACCACTGCCCGGCCCCACTCCCATGCTCCCCTGGGACGGCCTGCTCTGGAATGCCGCTCATGGGGAAGAATCTCGCTGCAGGCGCTCAATATGTCACATGTGTCTCGGAGAACGAGAGAGAGACGGAGAGAGAGAGGTGTGGCAGGTATATGGTGGTGTAGTACTTCTACAAGGCAATGACAGGTTGTCTGTGTTTGTATATGTGTGTGTGTGTGTGTGTGTGTGTTTGTGTGTGACAGATTTCCAGATTAAAGGTTTAAAGGGTTCAGATTAACAGGCTCAGGACACAGTGCCCCGCTCTGAGCAAAAGGGAATTAGGATGGCATTAGCGTCTCCTCTGCACCAGCACATTAGCCATTCATTACCGTGTGTTTGCACAATCAGTACCAGGCGGCCCCTCGTTCCCCTCTGTGTTATTGCATTCATGACAATGTTAACATGTCGGGATGTTTTGTTATTCATAGACCATTAGCAGGACTATTATTCAACTATCACTTATCATCAGGCAATTGTCACTTGGGCTTTATAGAAATGCATGCACTGTCACTATTATGTGTTTTGTGTATTTCACACCATGTAATGCTTGGATAGACAGCAGTGCCAAACTACATAAACAAATCTAAGTTTTTTTTTTATTTCTGCTACTCAACAGTATATCCTCTATTTTTAAAGTGCTGTATTTCCACATTAGTTGATCATTATCATATCAATGTGATTGCTGAAAACAAACAAAGCCAAAATGCTTGTGAGCCAAAGCTGGTTTCTACACTGCATTGAACTTTGTGTTGTGCTCTGTGGCACCAATGTGTGCAGGTATCCCAACACAAGTTGGTCAGGGTAGAGATATACAGTATATATATATATATATATATATATATATATATATAAAACATAAGAGCCAGAAGAATAAAACAAATCTGTGTATGTACCATGGTTTAAGACTTGTTTGGCCATATTATTTGTGATTATATACATGAACGCTGGAATGGAACAAATCACCGTTGCCAATTTAAAATACAGCGAGCCAAAGACAAACTGAGTGGAAAATTAAAGAGAGGATCTGTGAGATATCTGATGGTTTTTGGTTTTTAATACTAATATTTTAATATCGCACAGATGTCTGTTTTCACTGAGCTCCAGATTTCTTCTTGTACTTCTACAATGAATGACATGTTTGTGTCGTCCTTGTTGACTTTTCTTCACTGCTATTAAACTAGAGCTGCAACGATTAATCGATTAGTTGACGACTATTTAATTAATCGCCAACTATTTTGATAATCAATTAATCGGTTTGAGTGTTAAATGTGAAAAACATTCTGGTTTCTTTACTCCTCTATGACAGTAAACTGAATATATTTGAGTTTTGAACAAAACGAAACATTTGAGGACATCATCTTGGACTTTGGGAAACACTGATCAACATTTTTCCCCAGTTTAGAACATTTTACAGTCCAAACAACTAATCGATTAATCAAGAAAATAATCGACAGATTAATCAACAATTAAAATAATTGTTAGTTGCAGCCCTATGCTAAACCAAACCAAACTAAACTAAAAAGCATCTCTTTAAAAGTCATGACTTCTCCTGTGAAGCTGGAATGAAAACCATAATTTAAAGTGGATATAATCCATATTCTTATAATAACAATTTATCAAATAACAATGTGAAAATAATGTAACAACATGAAAAGGGGGTCTGTTTCCTAACAAGTTTTCCATATCAGTTAAAAAGGTGATGATATATCAATGTTATGTTCACACAAAAACAGCTATTATAGGTTTAAGAAGCAACGTCCTGTTTGCCCCCAGGATGCAACAGGGTGTATTGGAAATGTGGTCTTAAATGTAAGAAACGCTCTCAGTACCATGGTGTGAAATACAGGCTACAATACTCTCAACCAATGCCGCGTTTTATAAATAAACTAATATCACAATACATTTGGCATTGTTAAATTGATGTTTAAAAAATGCAACGCCGTGTTAATAAAGAAGATCTCACACAGAACAACCCGCCAAATTCATTAAAGGCACAAAACTCTCGACTGCAAACTTCTCCATGTTTTCTGAGTTGCCTCGCTGTGCCAAGAGAGATGTGAAGACATGGATTGACACACCATCTCTCCTCCAAAGCCTTCCTCCTCAGCCTAGCCAGATTAAGGGATTACCAGGCGAGGCGAGCGCTAAAGCTGGCTAATTCTCACCCAAGCACAGAGAGCTAAGGCTACCCAGAGCCCCGCGGAGCCCCACGCTCCTCAGAGCAGCTGTGTGGTGGAGGAAGGAGGGACGGAGCCGCTTCCCTCCGAGAAATCAAACCATCACTCACACCATTTCCTCCCGACGGCACTGATGACTTTTTGTCAGTCAGTACAGACCCTAATGACACTAATGGTTCACACTAGGGCTGTCACATTATCAGATATTCCCTACACGATTATCATGGCCAAAAGAATTTCACAATAAAGATATTATCGCGATATCTATAAAAAAAAATCAGTCCCCTTTAACTTTGTTTATTGTGTGTTTTGTCTGTTTATTGGCAAATGAATTACACTCAAAATATGAGCGTATGGAGGTGGAGAGAGAGTCTGTAATCATAACTGTATATAAAATTATTTAAGAGGTGCTAGATTATCATATGTGTATTATTAACATGATATCAACATTTCTATTTAAATATCACAGTTTTCACACAAACACTCTGTGTACAAAATAAGCTGTCCAATATGAACCGCTCTCCATTCCTCTTTCTGTGAATTTTATATTTAATGTTTTAATTAATGTATATTTGTATTGTTCTCTACTTCACAACGTGTCATTATGTCATTATTTTTGCACCTGTCAATGCAGTTATTTGCACTATTTTTTGAATTGCTGAAATCTCTTTTTTCTTTAATGTATCCTACTATTACTTGCTGCTACAATGGACCAAATATCATCAAATAATCATAAAAGCTTCATTGAGATGAATCTAATCCTATTAAATCGAGGCAAATGGAACAGATCCCTGTACTAAATTGAAATCCTATAAGTGATAATGTGATTATCTCTTGCAGTTTCAGCAATCAGGGTCCGTGCATCTAATGGCAGAGGCAGCTCACACTGATTTACTAAACACACCTGTGTATCACCATCACCTGTAAACACTTTCTCATCATGATTTGACCAGCCTGTAGAAAGGAGACACCCACCCACAGCTCGAAAAGGCTTTGGAATACATTTTACCTACATTATTTAATAGGCCACCCTAAAAATAAGTTTAAAAATATATATATATATCTTTACAATTTTGCTTGTAATAAGTCAAATCTGCCAGTGGAACAAGTGAAAATTCTCTTGGTAAGATTTCTTGAAATAAGATGTCATATTTAGGCCTTTCAAGATAAGAAGAGATCTTGAAATTAGCTGGGAAAACAGCTATATTACACTAGAACAAGAAGTGCTGTGTGTCATAATAAGCCCTTTAATGCTTCAAAGTAGTATTTTGTCGCATAATAAGATATTCAAGATCTGAAAACATGTCCCTATATCTCACTGAAATGTTAATTGTTAGGTGATTGTGTCTTATATTAAATGTTATGAGATATTTTGACTAGTAGGTAGACGAACATACTGTGCTTGGTAAGATTTTGCATTTTTTTTGCAGTAACAAATTGAAGAAATGTACTTGGAAATTAAAAAAACAACAACATGTTTTTAATCTTAAAACATGACTGATCTTGTGTTTTCTACTGAATGTTCCTCTACCTCACTGTTGACGATGCTCCAGCAAAGCTGCGTCTGCGTCTGTCAAACCGTTCACACTGAGAGGCATATAATATAATATAATATAATATAATCAACAGGGAAGTGAACAAGAGAATGAAGGACCCAACCAACCAATCAATCACTGGGGCACAGAATATATGTCATTGCTGGCTTTTATTTGTCAGAGATCCAAGCTATCGACGGTCTACGCCAGCGCTATTCAACAACATTTACTACTTCGGTTGGACGGAGGATGGAAATTTGGCGGGACACAAAGGCAGACAATGAGGCGCGGAACAAGATTTCCCAACAGTGTTCCATCACAAACACACACCCATTCATCTTAAGTTTCGGTGCACTTTGGAGACCGAAAAGCAAGCAAACGACATCCATCTCAGTTCATGTATGGTAAACAAGAGGAAAGAGGGAGAAAGGGAGAGAGCGAGAGAGGGATGAAGACGGAGGAAGAGAGGGGCCACGGCTTGGGCGCGTGCTCTCCAGCGGGCAGAGGACAATGCAGAGCTGGCAGAGTCGCTGCCTCGTGCCAGAGGGAATAGAGTGCCACATGGTGCCCCTTATGAGCCGGGCCAGCCTGGAGGGGGATGTGGGCCACAATGCATGTACGCGTGTGTGTGTGTGTGTGTGTTTTTGTGCATGCACGTGTACGTACATGTGTATGCATGACCATCCGTACAGACCGTAAAGGTGTAGAGACAAGAAAGATGTATCTTCAAGTTTTGGGTGTAATATATGTAGATTCATGTGTGTGTTGGAGTGTAGAGTGTGTGTGCGTGGGTTCAGAGAGGTGGGGCACATGGTGTGTGTGTGTGTATGTGTGTGTGTGTGGGGGGGTGAGGTGGGGGGGAGTCCCAGTTCCCTTTTGCATCTTAAATTCCTCAACATCTGTTCAACCCTTCTCCGCGGTAGCAGCAGCGGGTTGTGATGTCTGTGTGTGTGTGTGTGTGTGTGTACATGTTTGTGTGTGTTGAGTGTTTGTGTCTGTCTGCATATGTGCATGCTCTGCTGAAGGTGCTGGTTGTTACCCGCACCTTAATTAGAAGGAGACAGAGACTCATTTTCAACAATACTTGCAGGTAATGTGAAGCGCTCGCAGTGAATACAAACAGAGAGCCATTCACCTCCAGAAGCTGCCGTGTGTCTCCTCTGCTCTGCAGGACCGTGACCCAGATCACACCTCCAGCTCAAAGCCTTTGATCAAAACCATAATGCACGTTGCAGGTCGCCCTGTCAGACGTATAACAAGTCATCAAACACATGAGGGAAGACTAAAGAGTGTGGCTGAAGCAGGGCAACATACGAACCAAGTAGGTCAACCTAAATGGCCCAGGAGTGAGTCCTAGCTTTGGCGTTAGTTAGCACGCCTGAATGCATTTAGTCTTCTAGCACAGATTTGAAGATTTGTCAGCTGTGCAGAGATGTGGGTTAGCATTAGCATGCCATGTGCACGTATGAATGTGGAATGACAAAGGTTTTTTAAATGAAATATTTAAGCGCTGTGTGCCATCTCCTGAGCGAGAGCGAAGCACAAACATATAAACCGCTCTGGGGCTCGTCAGGAGTGAAAAGTATGTTTTCTAAAGTACAGGACAAATTTGAGTCACTTAAAACATACTTTAGTATTTCTTCTTTACACTACTACTCCACTACCTTTTAGGGAGAAAACTGTACTTTCCTATCTCATTACATTCATTTGACACTCCAGCTATAGTTGATAATTAAGACTCTATATATAAAACACATAATTTAAAAAAAAATGTGATGCATTGTTGTAGATTAAATCAGTGGTTCTCCCCAAGGGGGTCGTGAGATAATTTCTGGGAGTCACCAGATGGTTGTGGAGGAGAAAAAAAACAAACATAAAAAATCAAACAACATATTTTAGACTGGGAAATACATTAGAATATGCCTTGATTTTATTGAGCGTGTTTGTGAGTCAAAGTGTGCACATGAGTTTCTGACGGGGGGATTTCCGGCAGGTCAGGGGGAAAGAAGAAATCACGATCCACAGTGCCTGGACAGCTCGTTCTCATTCACAGGGCATCAAATACCGAGGATTTGTCACGGCCGTCGGAGTTCGGTATCGCGGCACAAGGCACCCTTTAGCGTTGGTATGAAACGCACCGGGCGTTCCATTAACTACAATGTAAACCCATCCACTGCAACAGTAAACGCTCAGAGAATAGACGCCGGGAGTGTGGTGACGTAGTTTAAAGAGCGAAAAGACACACACCAGGCGAGAAGGCAGGGTGGAGGTCCAACAAACACAAAGCTTTCAGCCATTTGTGTCCCGTGCGTTAAGTGTCACTTTCATGTTACAATCTGCTGTTTGTTCGTGTCTGGTGTTCATAACGTTCAGTGCCATGTAGTTCTTTCCTAAACCTAACTATAGTGGTTTTGTTGCCTAATCTTAAAGAGACGCCAAGGGGCGTGACAAAGCGGCAGTATGTGACGAGTTGGGATGAGAACGTGTTGGCACACTGGACAAAAGGTGAACAAAACTAGGGGGTTGCAAACACCAACCTGTTTATTCTGGGGGATCCTGACTTGAAAAGGATGAGAACCACTGGATTAAATGACCAAACTGTATGTAAATTAGATCAAATTAGCTCCATCTCAATCAACTATAACATTAACACATCAGTCATAGTTTTACTCAGACTGGACACAAGTGCTTTTGTGACTTTTACTTTAGCCAAGGCACATTCATTAAGTTGATTTGATGTGGCTATTTCAAAGATTTTCATTTAAATAATCTGTTAAATCACTATTGCCGAAGCA
The DNA here is from genome assembly GCF_015220745.1 of Sebastes umbrosus. Lineage (NCBI taxonomy): Eukaryota > Metazoa > Chordata > Actinopteri > Perciformes > Sebastidae > Sebastes > Sebastes umbrosus. Next base: position 21,229,606 of record NC_051282.1, on the reverse strand, counting down.
ATTAACACAATGGTGATTGAGCCTATGGCCCACTGATGAAAGTATTGCAATATGTATATAATTGCAGTATTATAAACTGGGTGTCTGTGGCGACAAAAAAAATGCTGTATTACAGTTTTTCTAGTTTTCTTTGGACACAATTCTGAAAACTTGAAGGGAATGTATCAACAAAAAGTCTCCAGACTGCTAAAATTGTAAATCAACCACTGAAATCTTAATGATTGCCACTTTAAGTGAAGGATGTAAACTCTTTGTATCATCGGGTAGATATATGAAGCTGCACACTGCGACCTCTTCGACAGACACTATCCATTCAGCACCCCTCACTAACCCGGTGCCAGTCTTGTGCCACCTTGATGCCAAGCCTGCCAAACTTATGTCACATCAGAGCAGACCCTGTGTCAACTCCTCACAGTACATATGCCAACCCGATGCCCTCCACATGCCAACCTCATGCTACATCGGTGGCAATCTTCAGACAACAATATGCCAACGGTGGACCTCTGCTTGGCCCGGTGTGCGAATCCCTCGGCGGCGGGCACCGGGGAGGCGCTGTATGGAAGTGGGAAAAGGTCAAAAGTCACCAGTGAATTAGGGTTCAAAGACAAATCTGTCGTTTTGGTTCTTCTTCAGTGGATGCAATTAGCAGCGAAATCCTGCTCCCAAACCCGCTTAAGCTCTAATCTCAGAGTCTGTGGGTTCCTTCCAGTCTACCAGCCTGTCTCCCAGCGAAGCCCCTCACCTCTGTCTCTCTCTCCTGATGCCTGCTGGCACTTTGGGAGCAGTGCCCCTCCAATCCCTTTACCCCCCCACCCCCACCACCACCACCACCACCACCACCACCAACCCCCCATCCTACCCTCCCTCCCTCCCTCCCTCCTCCTCCTCCTCTGGATGCCAGCCGACGGCCCTCACAGTGTGGCACGCCATCTGCTGCCGCCCGCCCCGGCAACCCAACCACCCCTCCCCTCCTCGCTAACTCTACCCCCCCACCCCTGCAGACAGCAGCTACCCACAATCCCCCTCTGCCTCAGCCGCGCGGCGCATAGAACAGGAGGCTTTCGCACAGATCACTTCACCCCCCGATGCCCCCGCCAGAAAGGAGGAAGCTGGGTAAAGTCTGTGTGTGTGTGTGTGTGTATGTGTGTGTGTGTGTGTGTGTGTGTGTGTGTGTGCGTGTGCGTGTGCGTGTGTGTGTGTGTGTGGTGGAGGCGTCGGGGGCCTTGCAGACAAAGTAGTCAAGCTTTTAGTTCCGCGTGTAAATAAAAACAACACACATACTGTACATGCATGCACACATGCACACTATTAAACACATGGTACTTCATTTTGGGTTTCTTGCTGAGCATGCAATCAGAAGTTATCTGTTTAAACACACTTTTTAAGTTTTTAGTTTTTGTTTGGTTGATGTAGGCTACATGCTCATCCTCATATCTCTTTCTCTTCTAGTCAGGGTAAACTAGTATTTGGCTTCCTACTTATAGGAACAGTGTGTCGGGGGATCTGTCAGCAGAAATGTAATATAATATTCATAATTATGTTTTCATCAGTGTATGAAATTAAGACTCGTTGTGTTTTGTTAGCTTAGAATGAGCCCTTCATATCTACATATATGGAGCGGGTCCTCTTCATGGAGTCCGCCTTGTTGCTCCGCCATGTTTCTACAGTAGCCCACAAAGGACAAACCAAACACTGGCTCTAGAGAGAGCCTTTTGCATTTTTACGTTACCTGAAGGTCACCGTATTTCTCCAACACGCTTGTGAAACTTCAGTAACGTGAGCTGCAGAGTGAAAAACCGTGGTACCGCCAGCCGCTGTCTGACTTACCGTTACTTCTAAAGTAGTGTTATTATGGTAAGGATGGCATCTGAGCGACGCGAACGGTGTTACCACAGTTTTGCACTCTGTGGCTCACGTTACCGCAATCTTGGGAAGGGAGGGGTGAGCGAAGGGGGACTCAATTGGTTGCAATCTGCAACCACACCACTAGATGCCGCCAAATCCTACACACTGTACCTTTGAAGTGCCAATCATAATTTTTTTGGACAATATATATTATAGAAATTGGAAAGTCAGATGCAAAATAAGAGATTTTGTGTTCTTTTACTGATTAGATTGAAAATATTGGTCTGTTTTACTGCTGTTTTCCTGTTAAAAAATAATCAGAATAATATGAATAACATATTTATTTGTCTATTAAAAGATCCGTACATCAATTTGGGAAAGAGAACCGGTTCCTGTCTTGTGTGTTTGGTGGTTGACCTTTTCATTCGCATTTGGTTCACTCATTGTTCCTTTAATATACAGGTATGTTTAAATGTTCCCACTGTCACACACACACACACACAATACTTTGCTATATTTTTTGCTGAACACAACACAAGACGCCTCGCCGCAGGGGTAGCTGACGTGACGGCGAATCATGAAACCTCTCTATGGATACACACACACACACACACACACACACACACACACACATGCTGCTGCTGTTTAGGATCTGATGGTGGCTTTGTGGTGGGGCTCTCTGATCACCGCTTAGCTTTGAAAAAGAGAGAGAAATAAGATGAGAGACATCAAACTATAGCAGGAACAAGAGAGAGAGAGAGAGCAGTCCTACATCCATCTTGTGTGGGTATGGAGCCTCGTGGCTGGCACTCTATCCATCAATGAGCGCAACATTAACTCTCTGGATCAGAACCAACATCCCCAGATCTCTCTCCATCTCTCTTCCCCTCCCCTCACTCTGCTAAATACACACACCAACACACAGACACACACACACCATTAGTATTCCACTGCCATCCATGTAAAAAAACCTCAACATCCACCTCTCTACCTCACACACACACACACACACACACACACCAAGATCCTGTTGTTTCCTGTGTTCATCCCAAACTGGTTCCTCTCTCTCCATCTTTACACCTAAACAGCTGACCCCCTCAGCCCCCTCTTGATGTCTAGCTTGTCTCCATTCACCTCCTCTTTTCTCCTCTCCAGATCTCCTCTCCGCTGAGCTGCCTGATCCGCTCCTCTCTTTGTCTCTCTCCCAGTTGGTGTTAATAATTTAACTACTGAGCTGCTGCAGAGCTGGCTCCCATCCAGGCCTCAGATTGGCACTGTCTGTCTATTTATGACACTGTGTGGCGGCACACATGTGTGGGATGTGCAAGAGTGAGAGGAGGACTGTGTGTGTGTGTGTGTGTGTGTGTGTGTGTACGTGCATGTTTCCCTATTAGACTTCAGCCAATAGCAAATTAGCCTCCAAAGCCACAAGACTGTCGCCTGAATTGAAGTTAGAAAGAGAGATGTGTGTTACAAGCCTACACATTTCCCATCGTAAAACTGGATTATCTAACTTACTACTCACACAAATGTGGTGTGTATTAATGTGGTGAGAGTGTCACAATAATGTTATTAGCTGAATGACTACTGGACTTCCAGGTTATGTTTAGTTTGATGTAATAGTAGTGTGTGTGATGATGTTTTTTCTCCTGGTAAGTATGCTGAAAATGATTCACTGTTTTAAAATGAGAAGGCAGATAAACTGTCAATTACTGTTTTACAATCTAAATATTAAAATGTGATGCAAATAGGGCCCCAACTAATGGTTAAATTCATTGTTGATTAATCTGTTGATTATTTTCTCGATTAATTATGTCTATAAAAATGTCAGAAAATGGTGAAAAAATTTTGATCAGCGAATCTCTTGTTTTGTCCACAACTCAAAGATATTCAGTTTACTGTCACAGAGGAGTAAAGAAACCAGAAAATAAAAAAATAAAAATTTAAAAAGCTGGAATCAGAGAATTTAGACTTATTTTTTTTTAATTATCAAAATAGTTGGCGATTAATCTAATAGTTGACAACTAATTGATTAATCGTTGCAGCTCCAGATGTAAATTATATTCTTGTATGTGCTCAGTGTGACAGATAAAGTGGAGATGAGGGATTTCAAAATCAAAAGGAACATTCCTGGTAGTACAAGTAAAGACAAACATGATGAACAAATTTATGGCCAGATGAAGTGGCAGCTCAAATCCTCATTGAATTACACAAAACGTAGCTATCACAGATCGAGGAAAGGGATAGAAAGAGAGGAGGGTTCAATTTAAGGAAGGGGCAAAAAAAAGTGGAGCATCAGGAGCAAGGCACAGTCAGATATTTAGTTACAGGGCATCAAATATCCCAAAATCCAAGACGTGGAGAGATTGGTGGAGAGAAATTCCCTGATTTAAGGTAACAGAACCGAGAAGGAGCTAGGTGACCTCCAAGAACATGTTTTCCCATAACATGTACAAATTAGGGCTGGACGATGTGGAGAAAATCAAATATCACAATATTTTTGACCAAATACCTCAATATCGATATTGCTTTCCCAAAAATATCTACACAATGAATTTTTTGATAAATAATCATCAGTGATGTGGATATAATGATGAAGTGGGTAAAGGCAAATAATAGAACAGCTAGAACAGTCTGGTAAGTTCAGTAAATGACATCACTTAAGTGTGATGCAGCCTTTAAAACCAGGAAAAGACAACACTTATGCCATATTATGATAAAATGATATACAAAATGTAAGATGATATCTAGTCTCATATCACAATATTGATGTAAAATTGATATATTGCCCACCCCAAGTACAAATATGGTAAATCTAGTATGAAATATGCAAAGGACAGTGGTGTCCTAGGTTTGTTTTTTTAGGAAAAGGATGAATGCAATTAAAATATTTTTTGTTGGCCAATATGAATATATTTCAGACAGGTTTCAGAATAATATGTGTTATTCATAAAAAATATATTTTCCCACTTTATCTACAAAATTGTCCTGCTCAAGCAGACAGCCTCCCTCTTCTAAAAGATGTAGGGACACTGTAATGAGATGTTACTTTTTTCAAATTTATACCACAGCAATAATACGCGCCTATTTAGATTAAAAATGCATCACTTCATTCTGTCAGGACTCGCCGAGATGATCTCAACAACTATTCTCCCACACATTACCTGAAAACACTCAGCACACCACGGATTCAGCTGATCTGAAAAAAAAGGCGACATTTCCGAAGCAAGTATGTGACACGGTGTGAATCTCGATGCCACCTCCCACACCTCTCACCCTCCCACGATGCTGCCCACGAGAGATCTCTGCTGGGTGAAACCAGAGCAAGCAGCTCACGACACTCATGTATTCATCCCTGGTATCATCAATCATCCTCAGAAAACAGCAGTCATATTATTTAGCCTTATTTATTCTTTACATTCCTTTATGCTTTTACACTTTGGATTGTTTCCATTTGTTTTCTTTGCCACCAAAGCATCTGTCAGAGTCTTAAAATATCTGTTTCGCTTGCGGTGAATCAATGGGTTGATGTGCCGTTAAGGCCTTCGCATGGATTCATAGTAAACAGACATATGCAAGGCCGCCCACCGCTCCACCTTATCTAAATTTGATATCTCATAAGAGCCTTTCACACTTGCCGGAAAACATAAACACACCACGAATGGCTGCATGCACACGGAACCTGCACTGTCATTAATTTCAGAGATGGAGGGAGGTCAGCGCACCAGACGGTGTTTGTGTGTCTGTGTGCAAGCATGTGTGCAGGCTCGCATAGCAGTAGATGTGTGCTCACATATATGTGAGTGTGCACGTCGATGTGGGGGAAGGGGGGAAAACATGCATGTTCGCACACACACACAAACACACACACACACACACACATACACACCGGTGTTGACAGGTGGCTGTGGTAAAGAGGTGGTCCCTGAGCTGGGGTCTGCCTGTCTCTGGCTGAGAGAGAGAGGAATAAAAAGCTCCCAGCAGCTGTCGCCCTAATTCCTCTAACACGGTGCTTGTGCTCTGATTAGAAAACAGATCTGGCCTCTAATTTACTCCTGACACCAACTAATGCTCTATATCTCAATCGCTCCGTCCCCGCTCGCCACTGGCCTGCCTGGCTGGACACACACACCTAGTGACTTCCGAGAGCTCAGAGACGTGCAGGTAAAAGCACACAAAACAACTCGGCGACCGAGTCCTCGTCTGGTATCACCTCGACATATCACGCTCAGACACACTGCTGTTCACACGTGAGACCGGATTGTTCTCCTCAGTCTACAAAGCAACTAACCAGGCCTGAAGAGTCAAGTCTGTTGCTTCCAGTACGTAAAACCATTGTCACAGAAAATGTCCAAACTGTGAGAGCAGTGTGGTTTTTTGTTGTTGTTTTTTTTAAACCTTTTTTCGCTTGTAACACCTTAAAATAAAGTCTACTTTTCACCTTCAATGAAAGGTTGTGTATAAACGTTCTTTTCTTTTCCGACTATTTTATATAAATAATCTTTAGAGGCCCTAGGAGAACAAAATATGCAGTAATTGACAAAAGAAAAAAATGCGAAAAATGTGTTTTGCTTTCTGGTGTTATCAGCTTGGGTTTTGTTTAAAATTATAATAATTAAAAACTATGACACCAAAGCTGAAATACAGACACCGGAAAGTGTGTGACGAGGTTGTCAAACTTATGTTACGTCAGAGCATGTGTGGAAATCAAGACAGTCTTTAACCAATCATTCCAAGGTTTGTGTTTGGTCGCACTGAATGGTGTATGAATGACTCGGTAATTCACAAGTCATTTTGCGTGCAACAAGAACGCCGTTCTTGCTTTTGGCGTATCATTTGTGCACCATGTAGTCTGTATTGACTACAATGTGAACGCGTCCGCATAAATATACTACCCTCAGAGCTAGTGATGTAAAATAGGAAGTGAGGAAAAACAGCTGGGTGGGCGGGAGGGGAGGTTTGTTTGATGTTGAGTTATTTTGCAATGACATTTGTGAGGTGTTTTCTGTACCTCTTGAACTTGTTTCCATACGTGTTTTACTAAGTTTACGTACTTATTTTAAGCCCAACCATGATGTTTCTCCTAAACCTAACTAAACTAACTGCGTCCGTTACCGTAGTTTTGCTACGTGGCGTAAAAATGACACACAAAAAGACTGAAATGTGTTAGAGATGCTTGTTGTGGCTGGAGGGGACACTGACTGCCTGTTTTCCTGAGGGTTTTATCAAAACCGTTCTGAAAAATAACTGTGATAATAGATGGCGTTATTCCCAGCCCTCTTTACCAGTCGCGACAGCGTGTGACTGGTATTGTTTTCATCTTGTGAGTCTGTCTGTGTGTGTGTGTCATCATGGCTAAATGGGGTCCTGGAGACATCAACTGTAGTGGGAACTACCACAGAAGCTGTTTTGAGTAGTCTGTCAGGTGTTTATGGACAGATTTTGTTGCTGAGACAGCATCGCAACCATGAAAGATGCAGTCAAGAAATTGTGCAGGTGTGTAATTGAGATCAAAATGAAAGCTAAGCCCAAAGTTGAGTGTGGTGTCAGAGCAGAGGGGCCGGAAGTAGAGTGGGGTTGCTGTTAACTCTATTTACTTCCCACCGGAAAAAGCCACACAACATCCATATATCTCTTGAACACATCTTCTAATTGGCTACAGCATGACTATTTATACAACAGGGGTGTAGGAAGTTGGGAAAGGGCTCTACACTTTATGCTCCTGGCCCGAATTGGTGTCACAGCTGGTGTGATCCCATCGCAAGATGGTCTCTAGTTTTATTCTACAACCTATATCCATGGTTCCCACCTGGATAACAACTTTTACATTCTTGATTGGGCAGACGCTTTTGTGCAAGGTGACCTTTTTCCTCCACATGTTCAAATAAAACAATGCGAGAGGGGAAAATCACTCTTTGGCTGAAGTCATAGACCTTCCGGTATCTAAACTGTGAGTAGGGGTTGCAAGGAGACATTGCTTTATTTTAAGGGGTCACAAGCTAAAGAGGTTCAGAATCGCTAATCTAGATTTCAACCGGCTACATGTTGACGGATCTATCTGGTCTATTTGTACTCTTCTGAAAAATTCCATTAAAGTGGCATTTTACTAAATTGTCAATATAAAAAAGAAAAGAATAGAGGGGGGAAAAAACAAAATAATATATAGTTGCATATAGAAAAGTTGAGGTGAATGAGTGAGAGAAAGTGATGCTGCCAGTTTTAAAAGCAGCGTTGTAGGAGGAGGAGGAGGAGGAGGAGGAGAGGCTCTCTGGGTGTCTGGGTGCTGTGACGGGGTTGGCCCAGCAGGGGGCAGAGGTGTGATGCAGGGAGTGGGAGGTGACAGCTCAGTGTCACACTGCACCCAGGGTGTCACCTCGCCAGGCTGGGAGGGAGGGAGGGAGAGAGAGAGAGGGAGAGAGAGAGAGAGAGAGAGACAAGGAGTCAGAGAGGAAGGTGAGAGATCTATCTCTATCTGTATGTGAGAGTGTTTCTGTTCTTGTACTTCTACCTTTGTGAGGACAGAAGTTTTAGACCTTGAGCACATTTTGGATGCTCCTTACTTCTTCATAAGGCTGTTTGAAGGTTAAGATTTGGTTTTAAGGCTTTAGAACATAATAAGATTTATATTTAAGTTAGGTTTGGGGAATGTTACTGTGGTGAAGCTACCTGATGGTGTAACTGATAAAGACAACAGACATCAAACTACATTATAGCTTAATGTGTGTGAGTGTGTTGCTGTGTGGGGTTTGTAACAGGCTACTCGTAGGTTTCTTTGTGTAAGTGACTGCATGTGTGTGTGTGTGTGTGTGTGTGTGTGTGAAATCCTATTTATTTCCTCTTTCTTCTCTCTCTGTCCCCTGTATCTGTCTCCAGGGACTCACTTGGCATCTCTCCCTACTTTTAATTCTCGCTCCGCAAACTGCTGCTGTCTGAACACAAGCTGGCAGCACATACATGCACACACACACACACACACATTCTTGGTTTCACAAATGCACCGGTGGACCCCCCCTCCACACCCTCCTCATCCTCCTCCTCCTCCTCCCTCAAAAAGGCAATGAAAGACACCCACACAGTCGCCCCACGTCCGTTTTTTAAATGCAACACACACGTTTCTCTTTCACATCATTGTCATCTGAAATATTGGAGCGGAGCTCACAAACACATACGAGGGACATCAATGATACAGAACAAGTTGAATTCAAAGAGATAAACACAAATACACACACGCAGATGAAAGACTCAGCCTCCCAGGAAATAGACTACTCACTCCCAGACACACACACACACACACATTTCATCAGTGACAGTAGCTGAGAGACACAGAGAGACGGCATCTCTGCTTCTCAGAATACAAATCCAGTGTGAAAGAGAAAACACACACACATGATGAGCCCTTAAAACAGAAATCAAGGAAGTAAAAAGACATGAACAATCCACACTTCTTTGTTTACTATAGCTGCTCCTTTAGTTTCAAACCGGCATAATAACACAACTGTCATCGACGCTCACACAGCCAGCCGCACACAAAACAGCAAAACATACATACACTGACAGGCAGAACTTCAAAAGCTGGAAATAAATTAATTAAAGAGGAGTCTGATAGGGATGAATAAATAACAAGAGGAGAGAAAACAGGAAGGAGAGTGCAGCAGTAAGAGAGGAAGCAGAGAGGGAGATGGTTTCTGGAAGGAGGCTGGAGGTGCAGGCAGAAAGAGAGGCTGTCACACACACTTCTAATCTAAGTTAAACTGGCATGCAGAGGTGGAAACACACTCCAGAGATAGATATCTGTGCTGCAGGTGCCTGCAAACACACAGGCCGAGTGACTTTCTTGTCTTTTGAGTTTCCTCTGTGTCTTTCTTTTTTGTAATTATTTGGAGAAGGGTGTGAGTGTGAATGCAAATATGCAAATGAAACGGTTATTATTGCATTGCTCATCAAGCAGCGCGGAGCAGACATTAATAGGCTGATGAATATGCATGTGAATTTGTTAATTAAGTTAATTATTCTGCTGAAAATGCATTCGTCTTCCAAGGACATCTTCCCCAGGATTCCAACCTGCTCCGCTCATTAGTCATGCGATATTTTACACTGGGCGCTGGGACAAGAGGTAGGGACTGGGAGGGGCAGTGGGGGCCACCGGGGTTGATATGTACACAATATAAGGGCACCGTGGGTTTCAAGTCCACTTAAGAACAGCAGTAAGAGCCTCAGAAAGAGATATAATGTCATTATAATGGCACCTAATCATTCATCAGCTCTTCACAAACTGAAGGGTCAGTGAAAGAGACAAAGCACTGCTTACAGTACACACTCCTAGTGGCCAGACACTCGCTCCATCTCTGCTTTTTCTCTTTCCTCTCCAGTAATTCCCCCTCTTTGCTGCTTTTCCTCTAATTGCTTATTAAAACCCTCTTAAATGAACTTTTTGTGCCAACTTTCCAACACATTAATTAATTGTTGTAGCCAATTAAGTGTCGCTGCGCAAATGAGCTTCAGCACAAATGGTCCTGCAGGGCCCGTCCACCCCCCCCCCCTCTACACCACCCTCCACCACCACCACCACCACCACCCTCCTCCTCCTCCACCACCCTCGCTGACTGCTTTACCCAGCAGCCCCTCTGCCCTTAAAGCGGCAGCATCCACACAGACAGACAGACAGAGAGAGACAATAATGTTGCTTGGCTCTTTGAATTGGATATAATGAGATGCTCAGACCTTGGAGAAGTACCTTGGTTTGCAGAAGTGCAGCATCATGCAGAGAGCGTGATGTGTCTTTGGCTGAAGTGGAAATTAAAAGGTCAGAGAAGGATATTTAAGTGGAGACAGCCCAGGTGAATGGAGTAAAACATATAATTAATGGATATCACCATGAAACCCCCAGTTGATTACTTACAACATCCATAAAAAAAACTATTTTCGCCATGTTTTTAGGAATAAAGTGTTCTATAATTCAGGCTATGAATGATATATGAACAAACCCCTCTGTAAGAACCTTCAGAATATAGATAGGAATGAAACTGGAACGTTCGGTGTATGTAAGTGCTACTGAAGTGGAGAGTTCTGGCTCAGTCATTCATTTTGCCTTTAAAGATATGGATTATAGGTGAATAGGGTAAAAAATGAAACTAATAGATATCACTATGAAACTTCCCCTGTTGATTACTTATATCAAGACAATACTTTTTTGTATTACAAGTTTTCTCAAAATGTATGTTTGAATAAGCAAATGAGGCATTATCTTGTCAAATATGTGCTAATTTGCATACATTTTCAGAACAGAAATCTGAACATTTGGATGAAGCCGGGTTAAAAATTATTGTTTCATTTTGTTGACATATTAGAGTCAAATGTTTTTACAGAGGGGATTTAAGATATCTCTTTGCATCACTCCATAAATCAGAAAATACTGTCAACAGCCATAAAAATAAATCAGTTTTTGACATGTTTTTAGGAATAAAATGTTCTATAAATCAGGCTATGAATGATATCATGAATGAAATCCCTCGGTAAAAACCTTCAGAGTATAGATAGAAATGAAACTGGGAAGTTTGGTGTATGTAAGTGCTGCTGAAGTGGAGACTTCTGGCTCGAAGTACGAGAAAAAACTAATTTTGAGAAAATGGCCTTCAAACATATGAATTGTAAAATTACATACATTTTGAAGACACTACAGGTGAACAGTGTAAAACATCTTAACTAATAGATATCACCATGAAACGTCCACTGTTGATTACTCACATTAAGACAATTATTTTTTGTATTAAAAGTTTTCTGAAATGTTATGTTTAAATATGCAAATGAGGCATTATGTAATGCTAACTTTTGGTAACATCAGAAGAAATCCACAGACACTAATAGACAAAGTAGTAAAATCAACACCTAAATGTGTATTTTGGATGTTTTCTTTCCACTAGTCTGAAAGAAGACATGTTATAGAAGCAAAATAGCCCAAAATCTCAAAATTGACCAGTGCATTAAAAATGATGTCTTGCCAAAAGTCAATGTCTTCTTCCTTTTGAGCTTTGTCCCCATTATTGATTATTGATGGAGCAGATCACTTTACAGTATAAGTGGAATTTATCCCAAAGGAGTGAATGTGATTATTTTTGGTTTTATGACCTGGCACCAGTGACTTTACATAAAATCAACACACATCTGTATCATCTGGCCGATCCAAAAGCCTCCTAAAAAACCTCGGTTTGGTTGGTCTCACTGTCGGCGAGCGATAAAGAAATAACGAGTGTGTGTGACAGCAGTTTCTCACCAAACTATAAACTGAGTAGAAATGGAGATGGTGTTATGGCATCTATAAAGCACGCTGTTGAAGCACTAAAGCATATATCACTGCTGGGATAAAGTCAATCAATTTTCGAAATATCGCATAAATAAAGATGTAGCCATAAACGAAATGACTGACATTAAATTTTGTTTGATAGAAGACAAAGAGGGGATCTGATGAAGACAGCACAATTTGTTCACCACCCAAGATGCATTCATAATTAAATGGTTGCTCAACTATGAGGGTGAAAGGGTGTAAATGTCCATCAGAAATATGATTTTTTTAAATCTGATCTTCAGTTTCATGCTTTACGTTAGCTGTTCTTGTCTGATCACTCTGCCTGTGTGTGTGTGTGTGTGTGTGTGTGTGTGCGTGTGTGTGTGTGTGTGTGCGTGTGTGTGTGTGTGTGTGTGTGTGTGTGTGTCTTAGATGTGGGACTGTGGGAGTCCCTTCCTCCCCTCACTGAGTTTACACATAGTCACTGATCAAACAGCCTCAGTCATCAAACTCAACATCAAACCGTAGCATCACGGCTCAGAGAGACAACAGCGGCCCAGATTTACACTGCACAAAGGGGCTACCACACACACACACACACACACACACACACACACACACATGGAATACCTGGGCATTTGGAGTAAGAGATATTATCTTGTCAGTTAAGAGATTTTTTTTACTAGTGCAGATCCTATTTTTTAACTTCAAATTAAATCTAGATTTTTAATTACAGTAACGAATAAAAGTGATAAAAGTGAGTGATTGACTTTATGGAGTGCTTCAGCTGCAGAATTCATAGTTTTGTCTGGAGAAGCCGGCATCACATCTCCAACTGAAACTGTGCACTTTTGAATGTTAACATGGACTTGAGTTAATAAATCTCAATGTGAGTCTGAAAAGATGAGTGTCAAGCCCAGTCAGAAAGCTCATCTAAATACTGTAGAAATGTGTGAAACGTTACTCAAATGTTTCTTTATGTGGAAAATTGAAATGCAGGATTAATTACATTTTCCCTCCAGAACCAGTCAAGAGTTCGCCCTCCTTCCTTGTCCGTCAGTTTCCTCTTTTTCGTGCATCCTTGGCGAGCTTCCTGTCAAATTAAAATGTAGATCAGTTCAGACAGACTTTTGTTTTAAATAGATTCTTACATTGTTTGTTGTGGCAAAGCTGAAAAACAATAAGAACTTTAGTGGCCAAGAAAGTTTCAGATTGAAAGCAGCATCTGAAAAGTCACTGCCCATTTCCACAACTTTAAACCAGACGTCCTACAACAACAACAACATGATGATTGACTGCTGGTAATTGGGACTAGTAAACATATTTCTTTTGCCCAAAATACATCAGTACTTCATCTAGTGGCTGGTGTACATTTAAGCAGAAGGATTCACATTCCTAAGTGCTCTTTGTAGTCGGTTGGGGTCCAGGCAGATGTGTGATGTGAGAGCCGGGTCCATCATTTTACATCATATTAGAAGGAGGTGCTATTTGTTCAAGGTTGCCAGATTTCACATAGTGGACAAAGGGTACTTAATGCTGCTGAGATTATGGTAAAATATGCTGTAGATATGCTCCAACAATCAGCTTGAGAACATTGGACTAAGAAGTGATGCAAAAAAATACAAGAGTATGAGTACAAATTTGGTATAAATTGACTGAAATGTTCCGTCACTCAATTCACTATGTGTCTGGAAGTCCTCCAAAATCACTGTAGCTGACAGCGACAGCGGCATCCAAAATGGAGGCTCCATTTTGGATGCCGCCGCCGCCCGTCTCTGCCATGCATGGCGAGTACGTGCTTCAGACTGGCAGCGTGGCACATTTATGGGCATTCCCCATAAGGTGCCTTTCTGATTGATGGCGCAGCCTCGTGCACCTCCCTCTCTCCTCAGTCCTGATTTATTCGTCTAGTCTCTGTGACTTGGCACTGGCATTGCCCACTATACTTCTCCTGTGTGGAAACTCCCTGCGGGCACATTCACTATTATTTGGAGTCCCGACGGGCGAAAGCATCAGACAGAAACACACACACACACACAGCACCGTCTCATCTCACTCACACTGGGCCGGTGCTAGAGGGCAGGTGAGCCTCCCACTGCCTCCACTCTGAAAGGATCTCTCACCCAGAGGGCTCAGCTGCTCGCTGGGCCAGAGGGGTAAGCGGCTCTGTAAGGCTGCCAAGTGAGGAGCTGGTCTGGGTATGCATGAGGCCAATCCTAACACACACACACACACACACACACTCACACACACACACACACACACACACACACAGCCAGTCTTGCATGAACCTCGCAGGCTTCTCTCTTTGCCAATCTGCGGTTTATGATCCTTGTCTGCCTGTCAGGATCTTCATAAAGAGATCAACCCAAGTGGTAAAAGAATCAACATATAAATAAGACTGATGCATATATACGGTCTGACTGGGGAAATCTCATACACTTCACATATTGGGCAGCGTATAAGAAAACAATTAATTATAAAAACCTACTGTGTTTCACAGGGAATATTAAACTAGTCTTACAACTGCCACAAATATCTAAATAGTGTTTTAAATAAGCCTCCAATTAATAATTATACAATGCTGTTTACCTCCAACCATGATAGACAGATTAAAAGAGAAAAGGGGCATTCAACAGACTGCATATTATTATTATTATTATTATTCATTAGCATTAACACAATTAAGGACAAATTGTTATGGTCATATTCATAAACTCTAGTCTTAATATTTTTGATACTACAAAAGAATTAAATATCAGGATTGACACAACTACTAACAAAACAAGCATACCAAAATGTCTAACCTTATTAAATCTTTTCCACATTCAAGATGTAATTATGCATATTCTTTTATTTTTAGGTTTTTTAGACTTTTTTTTAAATTTCAGATTATGGATTCTGTGTGCTTTTTAGGGCTGTCAATCGATTTAAATATTTAATCGCGATTATTTGCACATTTTGTATCCGTTCAAAATGTAACTTAAAGGGAGATTTGTCAAGTATTTAATACTCTTATCAGCATGGGAGTGGGCAAATATGCTTCTTTATGTAAATATATGTATATATTTATCATTACTAATCAATTAACAACACAAAACAATGACAAATATTGTCCAGAAACCCTCACAGGTACTGCATTTAGCATAAAAAATATGCTTAAATCATAACATGGCAAACTGCAGCCCAACAGGCAACAACAGCTGTCAGTGTGTCAGTGTGCTGACTTGACTATGACTTGCCCCAAACTGCATGTGATTATCATAAAGTGGGCATGTCTGTAAAGGGGAGACTCGTGGGTACCCATAGAACCCATATTCATTCACATATCTTGAGGTCAGAGGTCAAGGGACCCCTTTTGAAAATGGCCATGCCAGTTTTTCCTCGCCAAAATTTAGCGCAAGTATGTCATGGTTAATACCAATTGATTCTTTAGGTTCTCTAGTTTCATATGAAACCAGTATCTTCACTCAGCTTTAAAACTGAGCCTGGCCTACAACCTAAAAACTCTCATTATCACGTTACCTTTGACAGCCCTAGTGATTTTAATTCAGTTTGTGTCATTTTACTTGTGTTACTTGTGTGATCAATGATTTAATGCTTGATATGTTTCTACTCAAAGTACCCTGTAGAATGAAACATGAGCAAACAGGAGCTTCCAGATATAAGAATAATAAGAAACACCTGGTGTGTAACTTAACCTACTGGTTCCCAACCTGGGGGTCGCGAAACTTCACGGGGGGTCGCAAGGCCTTCTTGATTTTAAGGGGTGTAAGACAACCTTTTTTAATAAATATACAGTTGGCCTGTATCTCAGCATATCTCTCTCTATATATATATATATATATATATATATATATATATACACACACATATATCTCTTCCTGCAGTTATTGTGTTCACTATTTGGGTTAATTATTCAGTTTATCAGTTGTTCTGTACTGTTATTGTTATGAATGGAATATGATATGAAATATCCCTAAAATGTGTCACTTAGTCAGGGGTCGTCAGTTTATTCAGTGATAGAAAAGGAAAGGAAAGGTTGTGAACCAGTGACTGCTCAGGTTCTGCCGAGGCCCGACTGTGAGGATTTCCTATAGTTTGAGCTGTAGTCTGAGTGAGTGTCTACCATCTAGTGGCCACTTCAGAGAAACATTCAGAGACGCCAGGAGAGACAATTGAGCTGGTCGCATTACTTCTTTTAATAAACTGAACCAAGAAAACACATATTACAAAATATTTTTTTCTTTTTTACAGACACATGAAATCATTTTCTCCTCCTCTTCCTTTTCCAACGCAAAAAAAAAGGAAACGGAACCATGGACCATTATTTTTTTTTTAAGCGTGTATCCTTTTCTTTAGGTAGAAAATAAATGCACCGAAAAAAAACTAAATTGCACAAGTTGGCAGGGAGGCGACGACATATTAGACGAGGCTTTCACAGCCCACCAGGAAAAGCCGGAAGAGTCAGTTTCTGTGTGTGTATATTATGTTTCTAGCTTTTTTACTTCAACTAGCAGAGTAGCATGTGTATTATGGAGCAGTCCGTCGTAATATAGTGGTTTCATCCTTATTTTGAGACAGGAAGGTGAGTACTTGTTAGGACACAGAGAGGTTGTTTGTGGGTTGAGAACACATTGAAATTCAGCTGAGTTGATGACAGACACGGTATTATATGAAACAGTTGGGTAAACAAAAAAAAACAAAAATACAGTCCTGCAGATGTACACTGTTGTAGGTGCCATCCAAAACAGAAACTTAACCCACACTTCCCCACTAGGCCGAGATCATTCAGGGGTCGCTGGGGCCACGACGGAGGCACAAAGCTGAAAACGGGGGGGCTATCCAGCATGTAAGGTTCAATGGGAAACTCATGGTCCTCCAGCGGTAGCAAATATACCCATACACAGTACACTGTCGCAGACACCACCCCATCACAGAGTGGAAGACTTCATCCTTCCAAAAGAAGATTACTAAAGTGGGCACTGCCGTGGACATGACAATCATTTGTTTTGGGAAGAAAGAAAAAGATCACAGCTGCTTTCTAAGTTGAGTGTCGGCTGCACGGCACTCAAATTGGAAGCTAAACTTCATTCAAGTCAGGACCTTCAGTTGACAGGAAAGAGCAAGGGATACATGGATGGTTAAAGGTCAGACCGACCACAGGTCTAAACAACACAGCTTGTTCAGAGGGCAGTGATGTTCGTGACCTGAAGAGGCCCTTAATCTCTTTCTTTCAGACATTCAACATCTTTGATTCAACTTTAGCTACCTGCTCATGGTCCAGTGAGTCCTAATCTGAAGGTTTCCCTCTGAGTTTCCCTTCAGGCCAGGATTGCCAGAGCCGTCCCCAGGGTGCCCAGGTCTGTCTCACCGGGGGGGAGGACTGAGGGTCAGCGGGCAGCTCCATGGGCAAAGCGGAGGTCTTGGTCTTTAGGGAACTGTGCTGCAGCGGTAGGAGCAGCGGTCCCCAGTCCTGCTGGGGCCTCAGCTGCAGCCACAGCGTCCACAGCAGGAGACGGGTCCTTGCTGCGCTGAGGGGCCCCGGCTTCCGAGTCCCGCTGAGAGATGAGCTGGAGCAAGGCAGCTGCCACGGCGGGGCTGATGTCCTGGCTGGGTTGGGTCTCAGACCCGGCCTGCTGGGCGTTTCCAAGGAGGAGAGCTGACGGAGGTGGCCCGGGTGGAGAGGGCGGACGCTGCTCGCCGGACGGAGGCACCTGGTTGGACCCCTTCCTTTTTGATGCTGCGCCATCTGAAGGGGCCAAACATGACAGAGAACAAAACGTTAGGCATCAAAGAGTATGTTTAACTTCATTGTGGACTATCTACACAATAACCCTTAATCTGATTTGTCTAATTTGCAGTTACGGAAAGTAAAAACGTATTTGTTAAATGGGCCTGACATGGAGCTACACAATGTTGACATTCCTACCTTCACCACAAGAGGGAGAGCAGAGCACTCTAAATGTCTCTTCACATATTTCAGTACCATTTTAAGGGAAAACGTATCTGTCGAGATTGTTGCAATAAAGTTGGTACAATAACAATAAAAATATTCAGACCTGAAAACAAAAAATGTGTCAGGCCTATGATAAACTCTACAATTACGCACCTGTTCACATATAGTTCATCTCAATGTGGAAAACAGAAAAAAGTGCTTTTATTTTAACGTGATTCCGCATCACTGTTAAAGAATGTTTATTAAACATAACAAAGCACCAAATGTATTCACTATATGGGTCCAAAATAATAATTGCATTAATGTATGCAAAACAGATGCGGCTATATTTGTTTGTCCTCCAAACAACCGACTTGAACAAAAGGAAAAATGCAGGAACTAGATGAGAAAACATTAGGAAGGGCATGTACAGCTGGATGAACAGAAAGGGTGACTTATGTAGGAGAATTTTAAGTATTATAAAGGTCAGGACACGATTACCAAAACAGGTTAGTCGCATTTTCTTTTCCAATCTAAAGCAGTGCAAGGCAAACCAAAGGAGGAAAGGGTTTCTCCTTGACAGGAGAAATAACCAGAAGAAAACAGGACTGTTACCATTCCAGTGTCAGCAGCATAGTCAATAGTTTTATTCAACTTGCTAATCACATCTTTGAATTAATATCTGAGTCAGAGTGAACAGCTTAAAACAAAAACAAAACAAAAAAGTGTGACAAACCAAAGTTAAAAAGAAACACATGCAGGTGAGGTCTAAAGATTCAAAACATTTATTTCCACTTGATAATTTATTAGACTTTCTTCATAAAAAGGCTGACATTACAGACTGTTTTAAAGCAACATCGCTTCCTGTGAAGAATCCATGACACCTGCTTTATAATGAAAATGAGGTGAGAACACGTGTGGAGATGGGACAGACACAGAAACAAAAACTGTGAGAAAGAAATAAGGAAGTGGGAGGAGAAACGTGGAAGGGAACAAATACAGTGTGAACCTTTTCTTTTCACTCAAATGAAAAAACGTTCTGGTTTATTGAGTACACCAGTGAGAGATGTCCATGTGCACCAAACCTTTGCCCGGTTACCACGGTCACATGACGACAAACGCTCGACAGACTTTTCGCGAGGTACTGCATTTTTCAATATGTCAGGCGGTAAAAGGGGACAGTGGTGAGCGCGTGAGGAATGTCAGGGATAAAGGAAGAGGTGGGGGATGAATGATAACGTCTAATGGCCCAATTCATTTGGTTAATTGATAATTTTGTTGATTTCGTCAGGTAGTCTAAAGTTGAATTAATTTGAGTATACAGGATTTTTGAGTAACTGTCAGCTTATGTTTGTTCTCTAGCCTGCTCTCCTCATTCTTGCAGTCCCCAGTGATTTTCACCTGACCCCCCCTTTTTTCCCCACCGTCTAGAGACTAAACCGAGACTTGCCCTTGCGATCAGTAGTAGAGGCGGACGAACCGCGCTTTAGTGCCTCCTCTGATTGGACGCCATTGCTCTCATCCCGTTGCTCCTCGGTTTGCGGCTTGATGATGTGGCCCAAAATGAGAGCCAGCAGGTTGGCCTGGTCTTCCTGGCTGAGCGGCGGGTCTCCGGATGCCGGCGAGAGTTCCTGGGGTTCGGGAGGCGGCTCTGGGGGCTGGGACCTGGCAGCAGGCTGGGCCTGGTCCTCTGGAGCCCCCTGGTGGTCAGCGGTCTCGCTGAGGGCAGACAACGACTGGCTGAGAGTCTCTGGGTTGGAGAGGTTGAGGAGCTGGGCCACCTGGGGCAGGCTGAGGTCCGTCTGTCCCTGGAGGAGATTCAGCAGCACCGCCAGCTCAGTCTGGTTCAACTGCTCTGCAGCAACTCCCAGGCCTGAACACATTCACGCAACCACAGTTCAAACTATCAAAACGCAATATCTTGCTAACAAAAAAACTAACATTTGGGTTACAACTAACGATTATTTTCATTGTTGATTATTTTCTCGATAAATTGATTAGTTGTTTGGTCTGTTTGGTGAAAAATTACGTCCTCAAATGTCTTGTTTTGTCCAAAACTCAAATATATTCAGTTTACTGTCATAGAGGAGTAAAGAAACCTGAAAATAATCACATTTAATAAGCTGGAATCAGAGATTTTTCCCTTTTTTTTCTTAAAAAATTACTAAAACTGATTAATCAATTATCAAAATAGTCGGGGTTTTATTTTATTAGTTGACAACTAATTGATTAATCGATTAATCAATTAATCGTTGCAGCTCTAATTTCTTCTGCATCATTCTAAATTACTTTTCACTTGCAAGCAGTCCAACAACATCATACTGCACTCCATCTCTGTCAACATAGGTAACATATATACACTAATATCAGGACAATCAGAAAACACTACTACGAAGTTTGCAGTGTGTTGCAAAAGCGGAATATTGAAACTAGTGCTGTGTATTGGCAAGAATCTGGTGACACGATACGCATCATGATACAGGGATAACGATTCAATATATTGAGATATATTGCGATACTGTAACTGTCATAGTAGCAGAAACAGACCATTTTAGAATAGGAAAAAATAATACATCTGTACTGCATGCAAAAAACTGCATGTTTTTTGCCTAAAACTGCATGGGATTATCATAAAGTGGGCGTGTCTGTAAAAGGGAGACTCATGTTTTCATTCACATATCTCAGCCGATTAGACTGTTGTCAGGCTATTAAATAGCCGTCATCAGTCCCTATAAGCCCCATAGATGTGGGTCAATAGGGGCCTACTACACCCAGTATTAGGTTTTATCATCTATTCACATGGTAGATCACCGAAAGAAAATATTAAAGAACATGACAGCAACCTCTAGCGACCGTAGTAACTTGTTTAAGGTTGTCGGTTCGTTGGTTGGTTGTTGGTTGGTTGTTGGTTGGTTGTTGGTTGGTTGTTTTTGTTTGGAATCCCCGGATGTGTGAGGACGCTGGCGTGTCTGTCGCCGCTTCACTCTCCGCTGCAAAATTGTATTTTTCCTCTGTTTTATTTACCAGTATGATTTTGTGTGCCCTCTTTGTAAAGCGTCCTTGGGTTTCTTGAACGGCGCTATGTAAGTCCAATTTATTATTATTATTATTATTATTATGACAGGAGCAGAAGCAAAAGTCCAGCGCAAAATCAGTGTGAAACTCTAAAGGGTGGAGGTCGGGGATGATGGATACAAAACACAGGGCTTTCACAAAGGAGACCAGGGTTCGTATCCTGTTTGAAACCAACAACATGTAGTTGGCTTTCTGTTCATAATTATTTTAAGCAAAAAAAACATGTTTTTCCCTTAACTGTTTTTTTTGCCTAAACCTAAAGAAGAATTTGTTAGTGTTCAAAATGTAACGTTTCATTCAGTTTTGGTGTTGCTTTTAAGTTTTACTTTCACAACGTAGTAGGTGTAGTAGGCCTCTAATGACCCACATCTATGGTGCTTATAGCGACTGATAACGGCAATTTAATGGCCTGATAACAGTTGAATCGGGTGCATATCTTGGAGGTCAAGTGACCCCTTTGAAAATGGCCATGCCTGTTTTTCCTCACCAAAATTTAGCTTAACTTTGGAGCGTTATTTAGCCTCCTTCGCGACAATCTAGTATGATGGTTGGCACCAATGGACTCCTTAGGTTTTCTAGTTTCATATCATGCCTTTGCTTGAGCTCGCTACAACCTCCGACATACAGAATAGCGGCTGTCGGATTTTTAAGAGGTTAATTAAAAATCAATACAGTGTTTTGTAGAATCGATACAGTATCATAAAACACAATATAACAATACTCATTTATATCAATATTTTCTTACACCCGTAATTTTAACACTTAATACAAAGAAGCGTTTCCGCTAAAAGGCTTTTGAGAGGCGGCTGTTACCTGACAACTCACTCTCTAAGATGGCTGTGGAGGGCGGTTTTCCTGGAGGAGGCGGCGGGGCTCCAGCCGGGCTTTGGGTTTGGGGCCGGCTGTTCTCTCCACTGGAGGTCCCTGTCGCCTCCTTACGGGGCACTTTGGGCGCAGGCACATCCTCGGGCACCCCGCTCTGACGTGCACGTCGTCGCTTCTTACTCCACAGCTCGTGGCAGTCCTGATGGTGAGGAAGACTGGAGACGTAGCAAAAAGAAATTATTATAGCACAACCATGAATTATAAATCAATCAAATAGAATTAAGGAAATGTCCTGAATGAGATATATAAGCAATAAAAAGTATTAACAGAGTACCTGTGAAATATTTCCTACCATCTATCTCTCACAATGTGAAAAACAAATCTGATACTATATATGATAGGTGAAAGCGGAGGCCATGGGGCTACTGACTCTGGCGGCGGCATCTTGCTGGGCTCAACGTTACTCAGAAAGTCACTACTGAGAGCGGTCTCCGATGAGCAGCGCCGTGCGGGGTCGAGGGTCAGCATTCGGTCCAGCAGGTCCAGGGCAGGAGGAGGTAAACTGTGCAGTAAAAGAGAGATTTTTCAGCTGAGGAAACAGACGAAGGGTTGATCACAGCTACTGTGGGGAAGCTCAGCAAGGCTACGTACAAGGCAAACTCCTCCCGCAGCCGCCGTCTGTACTGCTTCTTGGGTTTCATGGTGTTGAAGAGTGGAAGTTTAATGACGTCGGGCCAGGCTGCAGGACAGGGACTCCCGCACAGACGGCTGAGGGAAATGACAGAGAAAGGCAAAGATGGGCTCAGTGATGAAGGAACAGAGAAATCTGGGTGTGAAGGTTGCAGCAGAGGTTACTACTTGAGATGTTGAGTTGAGGAAAGGGCAGCCTACCTGATGAGCTCCAGCTGTAGAAGCTCCTGGTTCGCCTGGAAGATGGGCTTCTTGGTAAAGAGCTCCCCCAGAATACACCTGAACCATGACAAAGATGGGTAGAGGTAGTAAGGAAATATATACTCCCACATATCAAGCTTAAACTAAGTTTAAAACAGTGTCTCAAAGTGTGAATGTCAGACAGGACGATCATGACTGTGACCAATAAATACTATATTCTATTTATTGAGATACATTTCTACAATGCTATACATCCTATGAGAGAGATTTCCCTCTCCGATTCTGACATGAGTTATTACAGATAAAGAAGACAAAGAAGTGCACATGAATACAAAAGGAGTGTAGAAGTTGTGTGGAAATGTATGGCTGGTGCAAAGGTTCAGAATTTTACATACTGCTAAAAAACAATTTGCATTAAATAGTCTTCTGCTATAAATGAAGTTTGGCAGCACGGCACACAGGCGAAAAGAAAATCAAGCATCTCACTCCTGACTGAGCTCACGGTGCTTCAGGATTAAAAACATAACGGATTCAATGTGCTACAAACATCCAGTCTGCACATAATGTATTTGAAACGTATTTGCTTACATGGCAGAAAAAATATACTTTCAATATATCTGTGAATTATTTCTTCCGTCAAGTTTTCCTATGATTCCATAAAAAATATCACCAAACATATCAACTACGGTAGTGTACCATGGTGGGTGGGATACGAAGTTGGAAGACATGCACACTGTCTTTTTAAAAACAGACAATGCAGCTTTGATGTGTTCTCACTTACTGATTATGGATTTATTTAGTGATACAGGGATGAAAATATCAGATTTAATGCTTATTTTCCCAAAATGGGATAGAGTTAAAGCAACTAGTCTAGGGATGTCAAGAGAACCAATACTTTGGTGCCAAGTTGATGCCAAAATTCTGAAATGTGACGGTACTCGCTTTCCTACAGTACCGCAGGGATCAGGACTCGAGACGAATACCGTCCTGTCTTCCTGGGGACGACAGAAAATGTAAGCCTACCTAACTATCGCTTAACAAGTGACCAACTAAATCAAGCGCGGACTCTAAAATCTGAAAGTACACAGTAAACTTGCTATTGACGCGTTTCCCTGATAACGATACATTTGTGAACAACAAATCCGTGTTGAAATTAGCAGGAGAGCTAGTTAGAGTAAGCCGTCAGCAGCTGGCGGGCAGCTCAAGTCCTGCTCGGCTAAATAACGGAGCTAACAGCTAACGTTAACAGAGGTTGCATCGAGTTACATTATGAGACCGTCAGGCTCTATTCAGTAAATATGAATATTGGGCGAAGGTTAATTATAACGATATCATGATGTGTTCAAATGTATCTTGTAAAATGTAGTTTTTGGCGAGAAACTTTTGTTTTTTTTACTGTGGTATCAAATTGGGTATCGAAAATCATGGAATTTCACTGGTATTGGTATCAACTACAAAACATTAGTCCAAATCCACATGAGTTCATGAAGCCTACACTACATTATAGAATGGAAGAGTACGTATGTGAAAGAGGAAATAGCGCAAGTGTGACTGAACAGAGAGATGTGCTGCCATGACGGCGTCCTACTCACCCACAGCTCCATACATCAATGGCTGGAGAGTATCTCTCCTCTCCCAGCAGAAGTTCAGGGGGGCGGTACCATAGTGTGATTACTTTATTAGTGTACGGCCTACTGGGGGGGAAAGAGAGACGACGGTGAGACACAGTATACAGTCATAGAGCATCTATCTGTCTGAAGGACAACAATGTGACAAACACCACCATCTAGTGGAGAATCATGGTGAGGTTTAATTACTGCTTCAATCATCATAAAGACAGTTAATCATATACTTAAATTACAGAAGCCAGCAGATGAGCTTTTCTATTGTATTTATATATTGCATACATTTATGAGGAAAAATATGTAGATGAAAAACACTCTCGTTTTACCTTTCCTCTGAATTGTAAAGCCGGGCCAAACCGAAGTCAGCCAGTTTGATCTGACCTCTGCACGAAGAAAACAAAAATCCGTGATCAGAAGCAACAAACAAGCTCTGTCAACAATTACAAAAGATTACTGAGACAGTAACTAACCCTGAGACACAAAATACAACTCAACTCATCTTTTGGAGCCAGACAGGTTATTTTGAATAACTAGTTTGCATTCAAACAAAACAAAATTATGAACTTTGCAATGACTGCAAATATCCTAATCTTTTTATTCCTTTTTGTCCGTTTCAGGTTACTAAATACTAATACAAGTTATTAGTTCACTAACATTGTAACAATGAAAAATGCACGCTTCATATCAATAAAGCGAGCGTTCAAACTCAGCAAATGTCAGGTAACAAATGTCCAAACTCCAAGTGTCTATTACAGTCAGCTGTACAGTAGCAGGGCAGTGAGCGACAGCAAACTGCAGTGTGGCTTTAAATGCTCCATTCCACAGCAAAACCCACATTTCAGCTACTTTTTATTAGCATCTTAGCTCGTTTAGCTTCCCATTGCATCCTGTAATGTTTGTCGATTGGGTGCAGAATTGAACTGAGCGAGCAGCTGTGAGAAGTTGCTGTACTCCTTCATTGCCGTTATTTGAAGCGCCCAGTTGGTAGCGAAGTAATTAGCTTTGCTGCTGACGCACCTCGAAACACTTGCATTCCCATCATTAAAGTTAGCATTCGACTGCTTTTTGGTCTTGAGTTTACAGTATTTACAGACTACAGCTGCTTTTAAACCATCTGCAGCAATGTTCAAAGTTGTTGATGCGGATAATGCTGCATCATATCGGATACTGTTAATGTCCATTAGCGTAAGTGGGATCAGAGTCACTAAAGTAAACAAACAAACATTAATAAAAAGTAGATCAAACAACATGTAGGCGATACTGGTGAATCAAAATTCACCTGAAACAGCGGTTACTGCTGAACAACTGATTGGTAAAGGCATAGCTGCTACTGCAAATGAACAACATTAGAGACACTACGATATTTCACTCCTGGTGTCCACGGTTCCTGCTCCTTACCTGTTGTTGAGCAGTATGTTGGAGCATTTGATGTCTCTGTGCAGGAAGTTGTTCTTATGGCAGTAGTCCAGACCCTCCATCAGCTGGCGCATGAAGCTGCGGACGTGCTCATGGGAGAACTGGACCAGGCCCGACTCCAGCAGGCCCATCAGGTCGTGGTCCATGTACTCAAACACCAGATAAAAAGCACCTAAACACAGAGGGACGGTGCATTTAGAAATCAGAAACATGAACCACAAGGCTGGAGGTTAGAGAATTGGGCCTGTGACGAGAGGGTTGCTACGTACTTTGACCAGCTCAGAAAATTTAAACTAGCTTTAAATTTGCTTCTCAGTAGGTTAGAATACTCTACAGTGAATACTCTACTGAAATTGTGCAAACCATTGTGCTTTGTCATAACTGCACAGCCAGCTACAGTACAACGCAATGTATATTTCCATCCATTCATTTTCGTCCGCTTATCAGGCTAAGGCTAGCAGGCTAAGCAGGGAATTCCAGACGTCCCTCTCCCCAGCAACGATTTCCAGCTCTTCCTGGAGGACCCCGAGGCGTTCCCAGGCCAGCCAAGATATATAATCTCTCCAGCGTGTTCTGGGTCTACCCCAGGGCCTCTTACCAGTTGGACGTGCCCAGAAAACCTCCAAAGGGAGGCGTCCAGAAGGATCCTGATCGGATGCCCGAACCACCTCAGCTGGCCCCTTTTGACGCGAAGGAGCAGCGGCTCTACTCCGAGCTTACTCCGGATGTCTGAGCTCGTCCCCCTATCTCTAAGGCTGAGCCCAGCCACCCTACGAAGGAAACTAATTTCGGCAGCTTGTATCCGCGATCTCATTCTTTCAGTCACTACCCAAAGCTCATGACCATAGGTGAGGGTCGGAACGTAGATGGACCGGTAAATCAAGAGCTTGGCCTTCCGGCTCAGCTCCCTTTTCACCGCAACAGTCCGGTACAGCAGTTTTCCCTCACTTGTGAACAATACCCCGTGATACTTAAACTCCCTCGCTTGGGACAAAGACTCACTCCCCACCCAGAGGGCGCAACTCTCGGGACAGTTAACTACACTCACGTAATGTGTTTCCGTCATGGCAGTGCAATCAAAGGAGCAGCAGCCACTGTGTGTTCCATCAGCGCCTCCAAAGTCAACTTGACAAGCAAGCGTTGAGCAGTTGCAAGCGTGCAGGGAGGGTCGAGCTCGCGCTCATTACAGCCATGTGCTTGCGGGCCCGCATTTGTGCATGCGGAGCAGAAATGTTCCCTCTCGAGAATGCTTTTCCACTTGCGCGTACTGTTCTGTGCGCTCTTTTCAGTCAGACAGCAGTTTGTTCTTTATTATTATATGCACATTAATTACAACGAAGCAGTCGTTGGCTTTTGAATCTCAGGCTCCCTTCAACAATGCTCCCTAAATATGTAGGCCAATATAAAAAAGAAAAATCACACAAGTAAAAGCAAACTGAGAATCTAAGACATAAAATAGTGCAAGTTCAAATATAGTGCTAAAATATAAACATAAATATAGAATAAAGTAATATTAATTTTGCGGTAGACAGTATTTCAAATGGATAAATATAAAATGTAAACAGGAATGTAGTAATGTATATGCATATGAGAAGTATTATATAGGCCCATATATACTAGTTTATTTTAATCTGTGTGAATTGAGCTTCTCTTGTGAAGTGTGAACTTGCACAGCACTGCTTTATGTGGGATGAATCTTTAAAGAAAGGATGCTCAAGTGAATCATCACTGTGGACTTCATCTGCTGCCAAAGCCAAACCAACTGTAGTAATTATATCAGTCCTAGTTGTTGTGGGTTTTCTTCCAGACGCAGATTAAGAGTGGGTTGAATAAGAAAAAACACTCCACATATTTCCTGAATTTCTTTGTAAATGAGAAATGGTTGAACTTCTGCTATAAATCTGAGTTGTTAAGGTTTTCTGATGATGCCAAACATTTGTTTACATTAGTAAGGTTTGTAAAAACTGGAGTAAATCTATGATTTTCCATGCACACGTCAACCTCCAAATAATATTTACAGGGGCGTGTATTTATCACTCTCAGATAATTAAATACACATTTTGAAACAAGACCTACAACCCGATACACTGCGTTATAAAGCTGATCTGATTCAAATCACCTCAAATTCCCTATTCAGCTTAGATTAACTATGATTTGATACTTTTAACTATACATGAATTTAAATGTTTAAGTTTTTGACTGACATTATCTTAACTCCCAAACAAGAGTAAATTATGGGCAGTGATATACGTGGTAGGGATACAATGGGCAAAATGATACATAAGAGGTGTAGAAATGTGTGTTGTCCTGTTTTTGCATCAAACAAATCTGTGTCTTTTACACAAGGTATTTACAGGTCTGTCTTTTATATAATAAATTAGTGAGTTTTTCTTTATTCATTTTCATGGTATTATTTAACCTGTGATTATCACTGCAGCTCTGAGCAATGTGCACAACGGTGGTGGAAGAAAATCCACACGACCGCCCTTCTTTCAGACATGTTGCAGTTCACAGCTGGTGTTTCAATGGAAAACATTTCCATCAACATGTGTCACTGATAATAGCCAGAAGTACATCATGTCTCAAAGCTTCAGTTAGACAGCAGTGGAGAAGGATTTTTCCATTTTACCCAGCTCTGGCTGATAATATCTAACCTTCTTACCTTTGTCCTTTTTAAAGTCAAGTGCATCCTGCTTGTCGGTGACGATCTCCTTCATGTTGACAACACTGCGGTGCTTGAGCTGCCGCAAGATCTTGATCTCTCTAATGGCTGTGATGGGAAAACCCTCCTTTTCATTGTCCAAACGCACTTTCTTCAAAGCCACCAGTTCACCTGCCATGTTAAAAAGAGGATTTAGAGAAACAGACAGAATGAGAATTGGCCTTAGCCTAAAACAAATGAGTACTACAGTGACTAAAGTCCAGATAATAATCCCTTACCAGTGTCTTTGTCCTTGGCCTTGTACACTTGGCCGTAGGTGCCTTCCCCTATGATGCCAATGATGTCGAATTTATCTACACAGCGTTTGCCCCAGTCGCTCACGGTATGTTTGCGCTCACCATATCGCGGACAGCAAATCCTGTAAACCATCAGAAAGAAAATCAGATTAGATTTAATGTGGAATTAAGAAAAGGTTGATTGGAAGTGGGTGAGTAATAAAAAGAAACTGACTTTGGTCTCTTCTTAAGGACTGTCTGGGGTAGCGGAGGGGCCTGGTGGATGGCGAACTGTGGGGGTGAGGAGTCACCTCCAGTCAGGGTGGGCGGTAAAGGAAGGTCAATGAGTGACGGCCGGCTCCGAACTTCCTTCTCTTTCCTAGATAGCCTCTGAGGAGGGGTGGACTTCTTTGGACTGACGGTGCAAAATACAAAAGAGTTTTAGAGAAAAGTATACTCGATTAAAGAGACAGAGGAGAAGCAGATATTAGATATGAACTTAAAAAGGTGCACTCCTTGATTGTGAACCCCATATCACCAGATTTTCCCCCAGCTCACTGTTTATTGTAAAACAACTGCAGGAAAAACCATGCAACTCAATGGGTGGGGCAGAGGAGAGCGCGAGCCTTCGAGCTTACATTAACAGGAGCTTTGTGATAATTTATAATCAAAGTTATCAGGTGCAATTTACTCTGTTTAGTAATGTTGACCATGTGAACACCCACAGGTGTTTTCAGTTAATCTGGCTGATTAGACCTCTTCTCAGGACTGTGTGGGCATGTATAGACTAATTGTTTGACATCCTCCTGAGTCTCTTGTTAGGGCAGGACAAATTACACCCTTATCATTCTTATTGGTAGATGAAGATTTGTGACCTAATAAATTTTAATTTCCATCAAAGCTCCTACCTGAGTAGACGTCTAATCAGCCACAGTAACTGAATTTTTCCTGAAGGTTTTAACCAAAGAGAGAATTTGGGTGTGTCAGTTTGATTTAGATGTGTAACGTTATACTTTTTGTAGTATGACAATTATCATAATTAACTAACGCCTAAAGGAGGCAGAAATAATACCGTTTACTCATCACAAGTTACCATATCTAAAGGGTTGTCTTGAAATGTCTTGCTCTTACTTTACATGAGTAATGATGATGAATGGATAGCAACAAAAGAGACAAGCATAGAAATAAAATAGGAGTAGAAGAGATTCAACTGTTTGCTGTGGTAATTTGACTAGTACAATGGAAAATGGCAATAGTTGTTATGGTGACAACAGAACGCACGTCAGTGGTGCAGTTAAGTGTTTGCTCGCAGCTCGCCGGGAAGAGAACGGACTCCCGAACACCTGACTGGCTAGTTAGCTAGGTAGCTTGTCCTCAGGCGGAGGGACCGTTTAGACCCGCTGCTTCCGCTGGCCACCAGCTCGCTGTTCGGCTCATTTTCCGTAATCAGTGCAGCACCAAAGCCTGGCGGAACGAGCACTACAGCTAAGCAGCCAGCTGTCCCCTAGCTAGCTATCTTGCTAATTCCACCATGCTTCAACGTCACACTGTTTACAGGAAGTGAGCCAAACAAAGTTGTCACTCATCTGGCGATAGCCATGTGCTTTCCTCTGCTGTGACAAGAGTGTGTGGATGAAGAATTACATTTTTTAATGCAAAGCCTCACCAGTGAGTCCGCGACTTGCAGAAAGTATATTTAGTTTATATGGAAGTCAGCCCGCTACACTGGTCGCTAGGGCAACGGTAGACATAAAAATGCCCACCGCTCTGACCATCCTGCTACTTTGATTTGAATGGGAATATCCGTGCCTCTCCTATATTATATTTTTATGGAAGTAAGTGATGACTTCAGTGGTGTATTATCATGGATGTACTGTGGGCTATATTTTCTAAGCACAGATGTAAGTTGCACAAAATGTGACCTTCACTCCGTACAAGAGATTAGCATGCATTGAAACTAGTGTCCAGTGTGACATATACTGTTTGTCTGTATCCTTTTGGGGGGGTTACTCACCTGTCCTGAGCGTTTCCCAGCAGAGCAGGCGGTAAAGGCAGGAGAGGCAGAGTCGACGTCTTGTGGAACGGGACCTGGCGGAGAGGGCTGCGTGCAGGAACCGGAGCTGGCGATTTGGCCTGGGATGTGGTTGGGGGTGTAGGAAGCTGAACACTGGGAGGCTGAACACTTGTTTCAGCCTGAGGCGGCGGCGGTGGAACCTGGGTGGCTGGAGCGGGTGGTTCAGGAGGAGAGGGCTCAGGAGGAGCAGGAGAGGAGGTGGAAGGGGAAGGTAGAGGTGCAGTAACCTCATTTTCAGCACTGGGAGCATCCTGGGGTAATGGTGCGGGTGGTGGGGGCAGAGGTTCTTCTGCTTCTGCCGAGTCTATTTCTGGCTGGGGAGTCGCGGGTTTAGTGGGTCGTAAGGAGGAGGAGCCAGCAGATTTACGTGCTAGTGCCGGGGCAGGTGTTGGTGCCGGTGGAGGCGCCGGCGGAGGGGTGGAAACACCACCACCACTAGCACGGGCAGCCGCCTCAGCAGCCTGCCGTTCCTTCTTCCTGCGGCTCAGCTCTGCTCCCAGGCTGGAGGTTGGCGGCAGGCGAGAGGAGGGAGGAGAGCGGCTAGCTGGCCGGCTGCTGTGGGAGCTGGCCGCCGCTGCAACGGAGGAAGTATGCCTCTTGTTACGGGAACGAGAGGAGGAGCGGCGAGAAGACGAGTAGTGCATGGGGGAGCGGCTCCTGGAGCGGCCAGAGCGTCTAAATAAAAGAAATACGTTTTATTAAAACAATGCCATAAACATTTCATATTCTGCTGCACCTTCCTCAAGTCAGAGATTATGATACAACATGTTGCAGGCTTTTTGAGTGGGTAGTAAACTGAAACAACCTCTTCCATCACTAAACAAGATGGCCACTGATCACATCAAAATGAAAACAAAACCATATGGCCTTTTGACATGGGATGTAACAATTTAATAGACGTAAACAAGCCAAAACTGAAACAACTGTTGCTCTCAAAACCGAAGGACAGATTGGATCTAAAACTTTGATAGACTCTGAAGTCACAGCTTATTCTTCCTTGTATAATTTCCTAGTTTACATTTGCTTTGACACACAAGATAATTAAGAAACTGTATACAATTTTGAAAATATCTCTGGGCTTTTTTATTCTGCCGGTACAAATAACACTCTGTTCACTGCACAATAAGAATTTAACACACAAGGTGCAGCTCTATTCATTCAACCAAACGTGCCAACTGGAAATGATGACTGGCTTTGTACGATGTGGAAAAAATATGAACATGGTATTACACATGAAAATATATCTTATTATCTTCTTATTTATAAAACAATGTTAACTGTTCTCACCACCAGGTGCCAGGTATAGAGAGAACAACGGCTTATATCTACTAGCACAGACCAGGGTTGCTGTGCCCTAACCTCCTCATGGTAGCCATAAAGATCATGGTTTATGGATATTTTACACTGCAAAATAAAAAAAGGTAGTGTGCAGTCACCTGTGTGTCTTGACACTATCTCCATCCTTTAATTTTCTCACCCTCAGGATTCTGTCTATGTTTTCTGTGGTCTATTAGGGACTCTAATAGCAAGCCTCCTTTTAAGAGTACATATTTGCAGGAGGAAGAAGGGCTCTGCAAGTTCAACAGGTGTGCCTGACTTTAAACTCACAATGCAGGTTGCTAATGTTTGTTTAAATAGCCCGATAGGTAGTAAGCTAGATAGATGTACTTTATTGATCCCAAATTGGGAAATTCTTGTGGTAAAGCAGTAGGTTATCCAGGCAAGTAACCTAGTTACCTGGAATATCAATATGTGTGTCACTATGCAACCCCACTATGCAAAAATACTACTAAAGATGGCTTGATGGGTAAACTGGCCTTCTGTTTTAAACTTACAATGCAGGTTGCTAATGTTTGTTTAAATAGCCCGATAGGTAGTGAGCTAGATAGCTAAATAGATGTACTTTATTGATCCCAAATTGGGATATTCTTGTGGTACAGCAGCAGGTTATCCAGGCAAGTAACCTAGTGACATCAATATGTGTGTCACTATGCAACCCCACTATGCAAACAATACTACTAAAGATGGCTTGATGGGTAAACTGGCCTTCTCTTTTAAACTTACAATGCAGGTTGCTAATGTTTGTTTAAGTAGCCCGACAGGTAGTTAGCTAGATAGCTAAATAGATGTACTTTATTGATCCCAAATTAGGACATTCTTGTGGTAAAGCAGCAGGTTACCCATGCAAGTAACCTAGTAACCTGGAATATCAATATGTGTGTCACTATGCAAAAATACTACTAAACTTTCATGAAAACACTCATCATGGCCCAATCAACAGTGTGTGTCAGCTTTAGAACATATTCTGATATAAGCACTGTCAATGACCTAGCACTTTTTAAATCTAAACGCAAGACTTTTTTATTTAGATTGGCTTTTAATACCTAGTAGCCCTGTGACATTTTTCCTTTGCTTTTTATGTGCCTTTTTTATGATTTTATGATATGTTGTGTTTTTATTCCTGTTATTTCTTGATGTTAATGTAAAGCACTTTGGGTACCTTTTGGTTATTGTAAAGGGCTATACAAATACATTTTGATTGATTGATTGATTTAATACATCTCACAGGATGACTCTCATCCTCTGTCTGGTGAGTTCCAGCTTCTCCCATCTGGTCGGAGGTTTAGGGTCCCAAGGTGTAGAACAAAGCTCTACAGGAACAGTTTTGTTCCAGCTGCAATTTTTTCACTTAAAAATAAGTCATAGCAGCTTTTGCACATAATTATGGAAAGTTTATCCCTTTTCTCATTTTTATTGTGTTTTTTTTTTTTTGTCCTGACATTTCAGTAGTTTTTTTTATATTGTTCTTGTGGCCTTCTCTTTTTGCTGGGTCCTGATTCCAGTTGAGTACTCTTTGTCATGTTGTTGGTGTGTCTGTCTCTTGTCTGTGCTCTACCTTATTGTCAATACGGATGTCATCCTCTATTTTTGCTGCAAAAACAAATCTACCTACGGGTACAAATAAAGTCACCTGAACCCTGATATTCTCCAAGATTATAAAGCCACCCTGCTGCAAAGCATCATATACTCACCGAGACATGGGACTGGTGCTGGAGGACCTGCGGGTCCCATAGGGGCTGATGGATCGTCTCCTTGAGTACGGGCTGCTGTCTCTCTCGTAGCTGGAGGACCTGTGTCTGCTGCCGTAGGGGCTTTCTGATCTCTGCCTGCTGCGGCGGGACATATCCCCGTAAGGACCGGGGCTCTGCTGGTGCTGGGCCACCCTCCGCCTGGTGGAGTAGCCGTCATCCACCTGCTGCTGCTGCTGCCCATACCCACTGCCTTGTGGACTCTCGCTTCCAGCCACTCTTCTAGGACTTGGCGAGAGAGCAGCAGAGCTTGTTGCCTTCCTGCGAGGGCTACCTCTACTACTCGAAGACTTGCCTTTAAGGGTCGCCTTGTGGCTCTTGGTGGACTTGCGGTGGTGGGCTCTATCTGCTCGGTTCCTCTGGGAGGAGGGGGTGCGGCTGCTGCCTCCCTCTCCTCGGGCCTCTCTCCTCTGCTGCTTGTCTTTGCGAGACTTCCCTGACTTCCCACCGCTCTCCTTGCTCCGAGATGAAGATGTGGAGGACGTGGTGCTGCCTACGCTGGCTGCAGGCTGCAGCTGGGTGGAGAGCATGAGCTTAGACTCACCACCCTCTGCTTGGAGCTGGCGTTTGGATGAGAAGCCTGAAGAGGAGGAGGAGGCAGCTTTCTCCCTGCTCTTCCCAGAAATCTTCTCGCGGTCTTTGCTGCTCTTCTTCTTGTACCCACGTTCTCCATTACCGGGGTCTCTAACTTTATTAGGGTCCTTGGGCTTTTTCCGGGAGTGTCTGTGCCCCCTGTTCCCTTTAACAACTTCTTCTTCTTCCTCTCCTTCTTCTCTACCGATATCGTCCCTATCGTAGTCAGGTGACGGAGGCTCCAGTCGGTCCCCGCCGGCGCCTCCTCTCTCTGAAGGCCTGGAGGACGGCGGGTCTGAGAAAGTGTCCGAGTCGGAGCTGATATCATCGTACTCCACCAGAGGCTTCACCGCGTTGACGCCAGGTGGCGCAGCAGCATCGGTGTTATAATCTCCCGGTCCCGGTGCTGCTCCTCGGAAATGTTTAGCTGATTTATGCCGTTTGCGTTTCGAAGAAGAAGACATTGAATGTTTTAACTGCACCTTGTTGCCTGTTGCTCTGCTTGTCGCCTTGGGAGTCGCAGAGGCCTGGGTCTGGGTCTGGTGTGCCACACCGCTAGATTCCGGCTTCCTCTTGGTCCCATGGTGTCGGTCCGACCCAGGCATCTCCTCCTCCACCTCCTCCTCCTCACGCCGGTACCTCTCCTCCTGCAACTGGGCCTCTCTGGTGGTCCAGGCAAGTCATTCACAGGAGAAGCAGTACTCCCAAAACTAAAGTGTTACTAAGCAGAAAGAGAATAACACAAAATAAACACAACCAAGGCCGCTCACGTCCAGTTTCTCCTCCTTCAATTCATTCCATGGTAGATCACCATTAGTTCGTCAAAAGCAGGAACAAAAAATGCCCAAGGTTGTTTCCCCAGTGCCTTTAAAGTATGTACACTGACTTAGTCAATGATTCCAACCAAACATCGGAGCATTGTGGTGTCGTCTCCGGCTCAATGTTTAAGCTAGCTAGCTAGCTGAAGCTCGGCGGTTAGCGGGGCTGACTCGTACAAAAAAAAGAAAAAGTCCCCTTTTTGTGAAAAGGTGTCCTTGTCCGGTGCCAAGTTAACTTTTATTCCACAGAATTGCGGTCTTTTTAGCATTCAGAAACAAGCTAAAAACGCCTTCATTTTTAAAAAGGACGCTCGTTTCTCGGAACAAAATTTGAAAACTTGACCCGGTTGGTACTGTTTACATGTTTATGTAAGTTTTTATCCCCTATAAAGTCAATAATGATTAGAAATCATAGTATTTTCGTGTGCAGTAGATGTTCCAGTTTATTATCAATGGCTCTGGGAATCAACCAGGCCTATATTTAGGGCGATGCTAGTGGATTTTAGTATCATCCACAGCCCTATCTGAAGGAGACTACAAACGCCATTGTGGCTCCTGTGACTAGCAACCTTCTGCGCAGAGCGGAGGGAACCGGAAACCAGGAACGCTGTCAATCTTGGGCGTATCTTAGCAACGGCCTATCACAACCATAGAGCCCGCCTACTGGATGACTCGTGGTCGCAAAACTGCTCAGAGAGAGAGAGATGCATCCATCTGTTATAAAAAACATGTTTTAACCA
Organism: Sebastes umbrosus; assembly: GCF_015220745.1. NCBI lineage: Eukaryota > Metazoa > Chordata > Actinopteri > Perciformes > Sebastidae > Sebastes > Sebastes umbrosus. Next base: position 21,193,478 of record NC_051282.1, on the reverse strand, counting down.
TTCAAGTATTACAGGATTTTTTTATGTGAAATGAAAAGAACACACACAGCCTTTGGTCACACGGGAAGTATCATGGTCAGGATCATGGTGGGTTTGTAATTTTTAAACATGGCAAAGGCTGGATTACTAACAGGCAAAGTGGGCAACTGCCCTATAGGGCCCTGAGAGCTCCAAGCTTTCCATGTGTCATCCATCTGGTTTGTGCTAATTTAATTGATAATGTGTTTAGGAATATGCCCAATATCAACTGACATGATAAGGGCATAACTTTTATAGTAGGTGCTGCTTAATAGGCTCAAAAGTAAGCAGTAGGCATATAAGGCAAGAAAACTTAATTATATTTTTCTTAAGTATATCTCGATCAAAAGATTAAGTACAAGTAGGCTTATAAACCAAGTATACTTAGACTTTTCTGTATACTTTTCATTATATGCCAAGTATACTTAGACTTTTCTACTAATACTACTACTACTACAGAGCAAGTATACCTTTCTGTAGGCCTATAATGCAAGAATACTTAATGATATTTTTCTTAAGTATATCTCGATCAAAAGATTAATTACAAGTAGGCCTATAAGCCAAGTATACTTAGACTTTTCTGTATACTTGTCAGTATAAGCCACGTATACTTGGACTTTTCTGTATACTTGTCAGTATAAGCCAAGTATACTTAGACTTTTCTACTACTACTACTACTACTACAGCCAAGTATACCTTTCTGTAGGCCTATAAGGCAAGAATACTTAATTATACTTTTCTTAAGTATATCTCGATCAAAAGATTAATTACAAGTAAGTCTATAAACCAAGTATACTTAGACTTTTCTGTATACTTGTCAGTATACGCCAAGTATACTTAGACTTTTCTGTATACTTGTCAGTATAAGCCAAGTATACTTAGACCTTTCTGTATACTTGTCAGTATAAGCCAAGTATACGTAGACTTTTCTACTACTACTACAGGCCAAGCATACCTTTCTGTAGGCCTATAAGGCAAGAATACTTATTTATATTTTTCTTAAGTATATCTCAATCAAAGGATTAAGTAAATCATGCATTAAAACATAAATTAGTTGAACAAGGAATATACAATAGCAAGCTATAGTCTTTAATAAGCACTTCATAATGTGAGCCAAGTCAAGTTGATAACAATGGTAACTGAAGTCAAACTTCCCACACCTGTTCTTCTGGTACTGGATTTATGTTGTTTCAGTTGGGCCTTATATTACAAGACAATAAAGTATGGCATCTCAATGTATGCTCTGAACTTATCAACTAACCACTGTTTAGTAGTTAACTTTGAAAGCAAATAAATAAATAAATAGGGTGACTACATTTAACTTAGCTGTTGGATGGATTAAAATAACAAGTGTCTGCTATCAGCTGGACCTCATAAATACATGGAAATAAAATAAGTGTGTGATGAAACTTACATATTTGATTCTCTTTATTATAACTAAACTTTAATTTCTACGGGCAACATGATAGTTTTACCTGCAGCAGCAATTTCTACAATTACTGTAGGTACAGTAGGGTTTTCTATTACAAAAAAAAATGTTTTTAAAAAGGAAAGAAACACATTAGACATTAAAAAAAGTCCCCATATTACATTTTATTGTGGCACTGAACTGTTGTCAAGCATGTGTTCTTCAGTATGATATATTATCACATAATCTAATTGATCTCTTTGTCTAGGGTGGTGTCAAAATCTACCACCACCTGGGATCAAACTTTTTTTTTGTATTATAGGATCTAGCCCTGAACCCTGTAGGGTTTCTATTACAAATTTTTTTTTTTTAAAAAAAGAGGGAAATAAAACACATTAGACATTAAAAAAAGTCCCCATATTACATTTGATTGTGGCACTGAACTGTTGTCAAGCATGTGTTTTTCAGTATGATTACGCAGTATGACGAGCAGCCGTCCTGGAAGCTGATTGGATCCGCTGTCAAATGGGGCGTGGTCAACGAGAAGCAAGGAAGTGGCGTTTTCCAAACAGCAATAACAAAGTTATATATGTTTGAGAACAATAAATGCAATACAGTATAGACAAATTAATAAGCATTTAAATGGTTAATGTGTCATAAGAGGACAAACCCTCCCCCTCATTGTCTGTGTATGTTATAGTACACATACGAATCTTATTGTGAGAAAAATAATGGCTCAAACTTCAATGACAGGGCCTGCAGGTGGAAGCTTATTAGACATAAACTGCCTATTTGTTATTTCAAGTATGGGTGAAAGCATAAAATATGTATATTATCACATAATCTAATTGGTCTCTTTGTCTTGGGTGGTGTCAAAATCTACCACCACCTGAGATCAAACTTTTGTATTCTTATTATAGGGAGCCCTGAACCCTGTTGCCTCTATTGCCAGGTACTGTATATTCGTGCTACGTGGGCTGTCAAAAGGTTGACACCCCGCTTTGATAGGCCTATTATTTATCTTTTACTCCTCAGCTACTGGGCCCGCATTGCGAGCTTTTGATTTAAAGGGACCAGCCTACAAGTAAGTAGCCTAAAGGCAGTCGCTTTTGCGCAATTTCATTATTATTTCTAAGTGATTGTAGGCGTAGCTCCATTTTAGGGTTGCCAGGTTCTTATATCCCTATTGTGTGTGGATGGATGGATGGATGGAATAGGGGGAGGAGGAGGTGAGAGGAGAAGCGAGCAGATAAGAAGAACTGTCTGCCTTGTAGCTCATATTTTAGCACAAACAAGAACCGTTTTGTTTTTACAGGCCGAAACTCATCGACATCGCACCCCACAGGAGCTACCGGAGAGGACGGTAGCATGATAGTCGAGGAGGGGAATCGGCAGGAAGAGGGCCCGTATCTGCATTTCACTTCTCCGGCTACACCGAGTTCATTGAGTCGGTAACCAGCAGCGAAACCGACATGGGGAAGGAGGTAAACGGGGTTTCGCGGAGCCGGTTTGAGGTGAGTTAGACGCTGACACACATTCAATGGTAGCCGTTAAACACGTTAGGATATCAGGGCCTAACATGGTGACTGTATTTATTGTTAAAACTGCGCTTCATGGTGCTGCAGCTTCCGCAGTCAAACGTTTGGGATTAGCTCTGTTGTTCTTGTTCTAGCTTCTAGGTTTGGCATGTCATTTTAGTTGACACAAATCTGTATTTTTCCACTAAGTTTATGGTGCTGTTTATCAATAAATGTAGGGACATTTAAAGGTCCTAAAGTGTTGTCATCGCTTCCCTTTAGCACCGTCAAAACAAAGACTCTGGCTGGCTAGCCGAGCATAGCTCTCTCTCTGCACATATTAACACGTTTAAGATACAGGGAAAGGGCATTTGTTGACTTTCTAAATAAGCTGTTTTATTTATAATTGTCCTAATATCTGATGGGCTTTCTTATACGACTGTTTTGGGAGATTGTTGTGCATATATCCATGTATCCATGTATCCATGGCCGCTGCGGTTGTTGGTTTGGTCTGTTGTTTTTGTTCTAGCTTCTAGGTTTGGCATGTCATTTTAGTTGAAGACACAAATCTGTATTTTCCACTAAGTTTATCTTGCTGTTTATCAATAAATGTAGGGACATTTAAAGGTCTTAAATGTTGTCATCGCTTCCCTTTAGCACCGTCAAAACAAAGACTCTGGCTGGCTAGCCGAGCATAGCTCCCTGTCTGCACATATTAACACATTCAGGCTTCAATGAAAGCTTTCTAAAGAAGCTGTTTTATTTATAATTGTCTTAATACCTGCAGGGGTGTTGCTTTTTATACGACTTTTTGGGGACTAGCTAGTTGTACATATATTCATGGCCTGGTTAAGTCTGTTGTTTTTGTTCAAGCATATATGGTTAGCTTAGGTTTGGCATGTGATTTTAGTTGACACAAATCTATATTTCCCACTTAGTTTATCTTGCTGTTTATCAATAAATGTAGGGACATTTAAAGGTCCTAACATGTTGTCATCGCTTCCCTTTAAACGCCGTCAAAACAAAAGGTCTGGCTGGCTAGCCGAGCATAGCTCCCTGCACATATTAACACATTAAAGCTATAAAGGAAAGCTTTCTAAAGAAGCTGTTTTATTTATAATTGTTCTAATATCTTAATATCTGCAGGGGTGTGCTGTTTAAAGGACATTTTTCGGGGACTAGTTGTGCATATATCTATGGCCCCTGCGGTTGTTGGTTAGGTCTGTTGTTTTTGCTCAAGCATATATGGTTAGCTTAGGTTTGGCATGTCATTTTAGTTGACACAAATCTATATTTTCCACTAAGTTTAATGTGCTGTTTATCAATAAATGTAGAGACATTTAAAGGTCCTAACATGTTGTCATCGCTTCCCTTTAGCACCGTCAAAACAAAGACTCTGGCTGGCTAGCCGAGGATAGCTCCCTGTCTGCACATATTAACACATTAAAGCTATAAAGGAAAGCTTTCTAAAGAAGCTGTTTTATTTATAATTGTTTTAATATCTGCAGGGCTTTTTTATACGACTTGTTATGGGGGGTTGTTGTGCATATATCCATGGCTGCTGCGGTTGTTGTTGGGGGCCTGACTGCTAACATGTTAGCATATCAACAAATAAGCCATCACCAACAGTTTAACACACCACCAATCTGCACTGATACCAGGAGGACCAGCCTACATAACACATACAGTACTGGTGCTGTTGTTATGTAGTAAGTAGTGTAAACTTTGTGTCGCAGGCTCAAGCATAGCTGACATTATTTTGTTGAAAACGTGTACTTGTGTGTGTATCCGGCCCGGGCACATCGGGCTGTGTGTGTGTAGCTTCGAGCACTTGGTGTTGTTTAATCCCCCAGATAGATACCGTGGGATTTGTGTGTGTGGTTTTATTTATTTTTAACGGTGCAACAGCTGACGACTCAGAAGATTTCAGGCCGTTACCTTCTGGCCCGACAGCTGCGGTGGAGAGCTGCTGGTGTCAAGCTGAAGGGGGGTTTTTTGGGCTAGGAGGAAACCGGAAGTGGTTGCGACTTTGACTTCAAAATAAGATTTTTTTTCTTATTTGGGGCTCCTGTTGAGGTGGTGGCCTCCACCAGTGATTTTCAAAGGCAAGGCAAGGCAGCTTTATTTGTAGAGCACATTTCAGCAACAGGGTAATTCAAAGTGCTTTACATAAACATTCAAGAACATTGTGACAAAGTGCAAAAGAACATAATTAAAACAGTTATAAAAACATTAACTATTAGAAAATAAAAACAAACTAAAAAGTGATGGCTACTGTTGAGGTGGTAGAAGAAGAAGAAGAAAGGCACTTTATTAATCCCCGAGGGCAAATTCAATTTTTTCACTGTTATATACGATACAACTTTATCGTCAGTCTGCACTGAAATTAATTTTGCATCCATAGGCAGCTTAGTTTGAGAAAAAGTACACATACAATATACATACTATTACCATAGATAGACAGACAGACAAGTAAGACCCATCAGACAAAAAGAAACACATTACAATTATTCATACATAACCCATTACAAAATTACCATCTGTCTACCATCTGATTTACATGTCTTTAGCAGCACATTAATTATTATTTAGCAACAAGATGGACTGATGGACAAAAGTGTTCTTTATATACAGGATACACATACACTAACAGGACCTATATACATGCGTTAATGAGAAAGATGTCAGAGTGAGGGGGCTGCCCCTGACAGGCGCCCCGAGCAGTTGGGGGTTTGATGCCTTGCTCAAGGGCCCCTCGGCAGTGCCCAAGAGATTGGCATCTCTCCAGCGACCAGTTCACACTCAGTACTTGGTCCATGCGGGGACTTGAACCGGCAACCCTCCGGTTCCCCAGCCTAGTCCCTATGGACTGAGCTACTAGCCTCCTCCAGCGGTTTTCAAAGTCACACTTTGAGGGGGTTCCAAATGTATATTTTGGTCATTTTTCTGTTTTAAAACATCTAAAAATCCTATAAGATGGGGAACCCTAGGCCATCATTTTATCAAATGGGGGTCTTTGGTCTAATTTGTGTCAGTTTAGGGGTCCTTGATGTGAAAAAGTTTGGGAACCACTTAGGGCTGCACGATTATGGCCAAAATGATAATCACAATTATTTTGATCAATATTGATATCAAGATTATTTATTGATTTGAGTATACGAATACAAATGTGCTACATTCCTGCTAATGTACAAATTAGGGCTGCACGATGTCGGAAAAAGCTGACATTGCAATATTTTTTACCCTACCCTTTTGTTAACTACATTTTAAAGTTAAAATGCTTCAATGTGGTGCATTTCAGAGCAAAATCAGCAACAATAAGAGCTAAATAAACAATTTTATGTTCTTAATTTAATCATAAACCCATTGGTTATATAGTTAATATCTACACTCAAAAGTCAAGCCAAAACATCTTGATCACCGGCTGGTGGCTGGCTGTTAGTTTAGGAAACGCTTTATTTGATATGCAGCAGGGTTTTCTCACATTTTAAACGTCAATATCGCAGGCAATAATGTTCATTTAATTGTGAGAAGCCAAAATTGTGCTCGCCATAATATTCAATTAATGTGCAGCCCAAGAACCACTGGCCCGGGCTATATCTTTTAGTATGAATTTACAATTTCATTGCTAGTCTTCCCTTCAAGTTGTCTAGCATGGCTGTTACATGAAAGGTGATTTCATTGTGTATATTTTTGATGTATTTACAAAACCCTCTTCACAACACAATTTCTTTAAGAAGACACTGTAAGTCAATACAATATGTCCAATGTGCCTATGTATCAACCTGTATTACGCCTGTAAGTATAACAACAATCTGACAAAGGTGCTAATCTTGTCTGAAAAAGTCATGGTCAGAAAAATTTCCGAGCAGTGATGTGATACATTATTCTTTATATATGGGGAACTATGCTGTCAGTCCATAAGAATCCTATATTGAATACCAACCTTTAGGATTTTGAAGTTGCATGTACTGTACTGATTTTGTCATTGTGCGGAATAAGATGTAATATTTTTACATCCGCTCAAGTCTGACATTTGTCTTGCATCTCAGCAGCAAAAAAATTGTAGACAGCAAACAAGAATACATACATTTAACATAACAATACAGTCACCGCAAACAAGAATACATACATTTAACATAACATTACAGTCACCGCAAACAAGAATACATACATTTAACATAACAATACAGTCACCGCAAACAAGAATACATACATTTAACATAACAATACAGTCACCGCAAACAAGAATACATACATTTAACATAACAATACAGTCACCGCAAACAAGAATACATACATTTAACATAACAATACAGTCACCGCAAACAAGAATACATACATTTAACATAACATTACAATCACCGCAAACAATATATTCAAGACCCTTCAACGTACATTTGATCTGCGATTAGGCTCCATATTTAATTTTAGGATTGACTTGTGCACTAAAGAGTGATTCAGCCTAACCTTATTGAATCGTGGAACTCTGTATCTCCGATTTGATGGCAACATTTTGTATTCAGTGATTCAACTCTGTTAAAGAAGGTGTTGAGGACATTTACAAATGCAATACAGTCTATTTGCTTATTTCAATAGTCCAGAGTTAGCCCAGAAGGCTAATTGTAAAAAGCCTGAGATCAAAGATGAAATAGTTACTAATATAGGTCATCAATAATGCACAGTGGTCAAACCCAATTACTACATTGTATGCTAGGGAGAGTTTTACTTTGACGGGCATTTCCAGACATTTCCTGTTGTATTTCATCTGGCTTTACTGCTCTGTAGTACATAATGCTCTGTTGTATACCAGCCCTAAACAAAAGACTACAGCCTTCTGAAAAGGAGACAGGCTTTAATCACCCCTAATCATTTCCCAATTAAAATTAATATTAAATAATAACCATATTGTGATTGACATTACCAATACGTTTTGTACAATTGGGTGTATTGTTGTAAGACTTGTTGAAGCAGTTTAAACATTCTGTTAATTGTTAATGGCCTGTGTTTTGGGTATTTTATATATAAGTTGTCCTTAACTACATCCATGATGTAAACTAAATATCTGAACCAAATTTAGCCACTGATTTAATGTCAACTCATAGTGTCAAACTAATATAAATTTAATCCGAGCATCGGGTCTATTCAGGAAACGGCAAAATAAGTGTTTTTCTAAAAATATAATCACTTTTTGTTGATGTCTAGCTGGAGGTTACAGCTCACCCAGCTTTTTACCTCCTGCCAGGCCTGCTTCACTGGCTATAGCTGACCAGTGGAGAAAACATAATGCTCACATTCATGCAGCATCAGGTTCATTTTATGTTACATTACAAAAGGGGACAGTGTATGCCCGTTGACCATGCGCATCTGGTTCTTTGGAAATGGCCCTGTCTGGATTATTTGGCCAGAAAGTAGTAGCGCTTTGGAGGGCAAGCTGTCAGAGTCAATTTGCTCCAAATCCAAACGCAAAATGTCTGTCCCTTCCTACTCCCTCAAAAATTTTACACGTCTGCGCTGACAGGCAGCCCCTGCACAGACAGCCGTGTGTGGAGTTTGTATGTTTATCAGAGAGACATAAGAGAAGCTTTGACCCAGAGCGACTGGATTTCTAAACAGGCAGACCTGTCAGTTTGTGTTTATGAGCTGATGAATAGGTTTGTTTAAGTGTCAAAATCTGAAGCTGTGTTGTGAATGCGGTTTTAAGACAGACACCCATAATCAAAATAGCACATTCTGTTAGGACCCGTGTTTAAACACAATACATTTATTTTGGGATCATGGATGCTTCATATTTGTACCTATAAGGACGTGCAAATTCCTTGTTGATCTTGTCACAGATGTTTGCCTCATGTGCCCTTTTTATTTACACACCAAAGCCCCCACCCCTCAATTACCCCATCCCTGGTTTAGATTTATCTTTCTAAGTCTATGGAGGAAAATGGATTGGGCCAGATGTCGCTTCATTCGCCTCGTTGTGATGATGAGTGGATGCAAACAAATGTCATCGTCTTAACGTCTTACATTTTACAGTCTAACGGAGTATTATTTCCCAGAAATTATAAGAACCCTGGAGTCCTCAATAATTGTTTGTGTCTAAGTAGCTGGGTCTTAATAAATGCTGATTTATTGTCTTCTTGTGTACGGAGGCTTTTTCTGTGGATTATAGGCTAGTATTTGCACTCGCACACAGCATGCAATTGAATCTGGAGCAATTCGTCTGAGAGTTACAAAAGGAATATTGTAACTAGGGCTGTCGATCGATTAAGATATTTAATCTGGATTAATCACACATTTTTCATCTGTTCAAAATATACCTTAAAGATAGATTTGTCAAGTATTTAATACTCTTATCAACATGGGAGTGGGCAAATATGTTTTATGCAAATGTATGTATATATTTATTATTGGAAATCAATTAACAACACAAAACAATGACAAATTTTATCCAGAAACCCTCACAGGTTCTGCATTTAGTATAAGAAATATGCTCAAATCATAACAGGAAAAACTGCAGCCAAACAGACAACAACAGCTGTCAGTGTGTCAGTGTGCTGACTTGACTATGACTTGTCCCAAACTGCATGTGATTATTATAAAGTGGGCATGTCTGTAAAGGGGAGACTCGTGGGTACCCATAGAACCCATTTTCATTCACATATCTTGAGGTCAGAGGTCAAGGGACTCCTTTGAAAATGGCCATGCCAGTTTTTCCTCGCCAAAATTTAGCGTAAGCTTGAAGCATTATTGAGCCTCCTTCGTGTATCTTCACTATTGCATTAACTTTGACAGCCCTAATTGTAACTAATTACAGTGTACATTCTGTACATGCTGATGTGGAAGCTGCTGGTTTAAACAACACAGGAAGTAAAGGGAAAACATGCATACTAAAAAGATAACATGGAAGCAGAGGCCATCACAGCTCTGTAGTCGACACTACAAAGTCCAACAGTATCCTGCTGATTTTGCATAGAAGACACAAATTCCAGTCTCCTGCGCTGCTTTATCTTCTTGTCACCTCAGTGTTTTCCATGACTTGACATTGAATCTATCTCAGCTGATGAGATTACGATCATTTATCCTTGTTTATATGCCGGGGCCGTCCTTGAGTGAGGTGAGTGGATGGAGGGGAGGCCCCAGCTATGTTAAAAACAGGCTGCCAGGACTAATATTATCCTCTGCAATCTTTCAGATGTTCACAAACAGTGATGAGGCGGTCATCAATAAGAAGCTGCCTAAGGAGCTGTTGCTACGGTGAGTGACGTTACAAAACACTTCAATCAGTATCTCTCAAGCAAAAATGGCATGTTGCATATACTCCACACTCGCCACCCTGCCTTCGCTCCCAATCAGCACATCCAATCATACACAAATGCAGCACCCTCCTCCCTCTACAACCCCAAACACACACACAAACACACACTGTGCATTTCACCATCATATACTGTATGCTCACTCGCCCTTTAGCAAATATTTTAACAAAACTAACCACCAGGATGCGAGTTTCCCCACCCTACTCTGCGCCCCCAATGTTAGAACTGTAATTAGAAACAGATGCTTGAGGCTATAAAGCATTCAAATTGAGTTCAGGCAAAAAAAAAAAGAAGGAGAGCCCATGAGCAAACAGAAAATGAAGGCCATAACTCAAGCCTCGGCCTTGCCAACCGAACTGCCTGTGCTGCGGCTGCTGACTCTGTGCTGCTTTGCCAGGTCCGGCGCCCTGATTTGTGAGGCTGGCATGCTGTGCTTGGACTCACTGCTTCAACCCTTACACATTTTTTTTGCTGCATTGAGGGGATCTTATAGTAAGTTTCCGGCTCTGTTCCTCAAGAAGCAGATTGCGCGTCTTCCTCCTCGCCAGGACCCCACTTTGAGTAAACACATCTATCTTGCGTACAGGGTAAACACATCTATCCTGCCTACAGTCAAAGACAGTATTAGCTGATTCACTCACACCCCCGTTGCTGTGAGTTGGAAGCAGAAGCAGGGTCGAGTTGGGCAGTTTAGTGTAAAGAGGAAGCTTCTGGCAGCGGGGATCAGGGTCTCTAAACCGTCCCTGTCTTTCTTCCAGAATCTTCTCCTTTCTGGATGTGGTGACACTCTGTCGCTGTGCCCAGGTCTCACGGGTGAGTCTGTGTTCACAAGGTGTCTGTGTGCATGCATGCGTGTTTGTCTGTGTGTGTTTTAGAGTGTGTATGTGGTTTGTTTGAGAACCAGCTTGACCCTAAACGTGTGTTTCTCCCTCCCCTGCTCTCAGTCCTGGAATGTTCTGGCCTTGGATGGCAGCAACTGGCAACGAATCGACCTCTTTGACTTTCAGAGGGACATTGAGGTGAGTAAATCTGATCTCCATCTATTTTACTTCTTACCTGTAACTTCAATCTTTGCTGTGTACTTTTTCCCCTTTAGAATCTGTCATTATTTTTACCGAGACACACCAACCCAACAACAAACAACCAGCGGCGATGAAGGCCGACTGTTGCCTTTGTCTCACGTCGCTTTTGTTTTGGCAGACAAGTTGCATGTGAACACACCGCAAACACTACCGCCGACAGCCAGTTAGCACGTACGTTCTGCGTCTGCGTGAGATGTAATAACTCTTCACACCAGCAGGTCACGGTAGTCTGTAATCGTCATTCAAAAAGAAAAAACTGGAAGACAGAGGATGGCGTATATACAAGCCGTTGTATGATACGTACATGAAATAAAGCCGCGTTTGGTGGCCATTTTCACATCACTCTCACTCACCACTTGGCTTCATTCCAGATGGCCATGTCGAAAATATCCGTGTATTGGAATGATCAGATGAGATGAAGATGAAAAATGAGAAGAGCCTTCTGTGTGTGACTTTACTCATTTGCTGGCTTTCCTCACTTCCGTTTCTCTTCTCGTGCACTGATTAGTTTAAGCTTAACAGCCAATCGGAGTGATTTCTCTCACAGACGGGCTCCGCAGCTGATTCAACATGCTGAATTGGCTGAAAAAAAGTCTTGACACGGGCAGACTAGAGCCAACAGTACGGAACACACCGCAAAAACTAAGCCGACAGACGCTCACCGACGGCCCCAAACTGTCCGACTGCCGACCGTCGGCTTGGTGTGTCAGGGCGTTGAAAGGTAAAGCACAAATCAAGGTGTGCTGAGTGGATTGTTTTCGTTGCAGGGCCGGGTGGTGGAGAACATCTCAAAGCGATGTGGGGGGTTCCTTAGGAAGCTGAGCCTGCGGGGTTGCTTGGGCGTGGGTGACAGCGCCTTGAGGTGAGTTTGGCGAGGACTCAGCCTCACAAATATTGTAGTTCTACTTCAGACCCTGGGGAGAAGTTCTGACAAGTTCTGTTTGTTTTCTTTCTGTAGGACTTTCTCTCAGAACTGCAGGAACATCGAGCTGCTTAGTCTGAACGGCTGCACCAAGATCACTGACAGGTACAGTATGTTAGTGCGTTATTATGGGATGCCAGTGTATCATCATAATGCTACTTCTCCTTGAAAAGGCTCATTGTCTTTCTCTTCTGCAGCACGTGTAATAGCCTCAGTAAGTTCTGTCCGAAGCTGAAGCACCTGGACCTCGCCTCCTGTACCTCAATCACCAACCTGTCGCTCAAAGCTCTCAGGTGTGTAGGGTCAGCGTTGTCATGTATACTTATATTATTCAACACCCTCAGATACCACCATCATTGATTTCCTGTGTTAAACCTACACCAGTGACAAATTAAATATTATAATATATAAATACATTATGCATACAGTAATGTATGTGGACTGCACAAAGCGTACTTTAACTCAATATCAGGAAGATTTCCCCATATTGTGTTCTCTCTTTCTTTCTAAATGTCCTACTTTGCATGATGTTGCTTTACTCCTCTAAGCTTTTTATTCTGTTCAGCATGTTTTGCTTACTCCTGTTCTAATTTTATGTGTGTGTTTTATGGCGTTTTTATAATCCAACATCTAGTCCGTTTAAATCGAACTCTGATGCGGTTCGTTTGGGCGGTTGTGAACACAGTAATTGTACTCTGGTTTGGAACTAATTTGTGAACTGTGAAACCTAACCAGACTAAATAGAAAACCTACCAAAAATATCAATTTCACTCTGATTCGGACTAGCCAAACAGACTTTGGCTTTTGAAAGAGCCCTAATTGTTGTATTAATGGCCAATTTTAACATCAGGCCGAAGGACAACAGTTGAAAATTAGCGTTCTGGCTAACACTGGCACATTTACAGTGATGTTGATCAATGTGCATTGAAAGTTGAATAAAAAATGAAAGTCTCCCCCTCTCTCATGGCTGTGCTCTTCTTTTGCCATCTCTTTTCTTGCTTGTTTTCCACCTCTCACATTGTCTAATTTCCTCCCGTCAGTGAGGGTTGTCCCCTGCTGGAGCAGCTCAACATTTCCTGGTGTGATCAGGTCACTAAGGACGGCATCCAGGCCCTGGTGCGTTGCTGTCCTGGACTCAAAGGCCTTTTCCTCAAAGGATGCACACAGGTATGCTTCAGGGCTTAGTAGGATCTGGAGATGCAGACCAGGGCTGATGTTGGCGATGATTAGAGCACAATGATTCAGTATAGAATTTGATTGGATAAATCTGAAAGCAACTTAATTTGTAGAACTGTATTGTTTGGTTTCATTGGAGACTCCTTGAATGCACCATTCTTATTGCTCAACACTGCACTAGGTGGCTCTGTCTTTTGTACGTTTCATCATAGTGGCCATCACTTACCGTTCTCACTACCAAGTTCCTCTTATTTTCATTCCAGTAGAACACAGCTGCCGCTACTGCAAACATAAAATGCATCACTTCCTGTGCAACAGAAGATGTTTCTGAGGAAAGGCACGCCAGACGCTGTTTACAGCAAATGTGAACGCCTTCATATAATCACCATCCTGTTCTATCAACAGACAACACTACAGTGTGAAAATACGACCACGTATATTTCTATGAAGCTGTCACAGATTATTAATTTAAAGAACAAAACAAATCATACTCGGGTCTCGAAGATTTTCATTTTGGCAGTTATTTTCGATTTAGTTTTAAGACGTAAAGCGTTTTAGTTGCCGAAAAGTCATTCCATTTTAGTCATCTTTTAGTCAAAATGTTTTCTCTCTTAATTTTTTCAGCTATTTTAGTAGTCCTTCTTAGTCCTGTGTCAAATGTCCTTTTTTAGTCATTAGAGTATATTGAACATTTCAGTCAATCTAGTCTAGCCAAACCAAAAATTTAGTTTTTTAAGTCAAACTTATTTCACATAAGATTTTATCTTATCATTATCTGATGAAAAACAAAGGTTGAATGATTAAGAATGCAGTTTTGCAGTTACTCAGTTGGTTCAGTCGCACCCATTGGCCCGTTATGAGAGCCACTCCGCCCGCCCAACATGCAAAAATATGCATTAACCAACCGCCCAAACCCGACCCGCAAACTGCCAACTTTATGCATTATGGTAGCACAATTGTCAGGACCGGAGACACAGAGATGGGACTGAGCGAAAGTTTTTATTTTTTACACTACTTCTAGTCTAGTCTAGTCTTTTTTCGTCAGCGATATTGCATGTTTGATATTGTCCCCATTAGTATTTAATGATCTAGATGCCGTCTCGTCATCGTCTCGTCTTAGTCATGGAAAGAAAGTTTGTTGAACACCATATTTCGTCATAGTTTTCATTAACAAAATTAACATTCAACTTTATGGTCCTTTTTAGAAGCTGTAGTTTGTGGTGCCGTCGAATTGTATTGCGCTATATCAAGAGGTGTTTCTAATTTAATGACAAGCCTTTATATCAGTGACAGTAGAGGGATAATCTTAGTATGTTTTATTATACATTTAATGAATGTAATTTGATTTCAGATGTTGTCTTTCCTCCTGTCCATCTCTTCCACAGCTAGAGGACGAGGCTCTGAAGCATATCGGGGCTCACTGTCCAGAGCTCGTCACACTCAACTTGCAGACATGCTCAGTAAGTATACAGTTAACAGATTATTACAGTTAACTAGAAGATGAATCAAGTTAATCTGGAAAAACACATTTCAAGACACATTTCGTATAGTGTAAATGGAATGCCTCTCTTGCTATAAAACTCCTGCATCTGGACTTTTGGCATAAAAGTAAAAAGTACACAAACACTGTTGGTTACTCTCCAGGCTGATAGACTGATGGTACACGTTGTGCTCTACAACTCAAAGCTCATTTTGGATGCCAATAGTCTGTGAAGCCTGTTCACACAATGCATACATATTTCTCTGGTTGTATTTGTCTCTCCTCCTTCTAACCACCTGAATGCTCTTCTCATCCTCCTCCATGTCTCCATCTCCTCCTAATATCACACCTCATCAACTCATCTTCAAATCTTGTCCCAGTTGTTCCTCCTCTTCCTTTTTCTCTTGTCTAGCTATTTCTCACCTGTTCCTCCTCTGCCTCCGCTTCACCGAGTTTTCTTGAGCAATACTTACAGGAAATGTGTGAGAAAAGACATTTCTCTCATTAGCTGGATGTTAAGGCACAGGAGTATATGTCAAGTCACATGTTGATTGCTTTTGATGCGTAGCTGCTGGTGAGCACAGGAAAAGTTTGGATGTTTTCACATATCACAGTTGATGTGGATTTAAGTGACACACACAAACACAAAGTTTCTCTCTCTGTGAGCAGCAGATCACAGATGAGGGCCTCATCACAATATGTCGGGGTTGTCACCGCCTGCAGTCTCTGTGTGTGTCGGGTTGTGCCAATATCACAGACGCCATCCTGCACGCCCTGGGACAGAACTGCCCTCGCCTCAGGTGAATTTACACACCCATGCACCACTTTCCAGACCCTGCAAATGTAAACTCTATCTTTCTGAAAATGTATTTTAAGTTTGATTATTATATTATATAATTTGATAAGTCAATCAGTCAATCATAAATAAATAAATAAAACAAAATGAATACATATTAAACGATAAATTAATTAATTAAATAAATTAAAAAAACTACCGCCTGCAAACTGTACTTCGGAGAAAATTTGAATTTCAACTGTGTGAATAATTAGTCAAACTTAATAAGAATACATTTCCAAAGACCAGTCTGACTTCAATATGACAGTACAACACCTCAGAGATTTCAGAATAGTTTGCTAGAATGATCACGCATCAAAGGGTTAAATCAAACAGTTAATGTTGTTTTAGAGAAAATATTAAAATATTGAGATATATATTGTATATAATGATACAACCTAAAAATATTCAGATTTTATTTATAAGCCATGTCGCCCAGCACTACCGTGAAGCAATTTCAGTTGAGTACAATTTATTTAATTTGATTTCAAGAATGATTGATTGACAATCTGGATCCTGACAGACTGATGTTGTGCTTTTCTTTTGAGAGACTTTTCTGAAATGGGTGAAACTTCTCTCACCAATTTTTGATTTCTTGCAAACAAGATTTTAAGACTCGTTTTTAGATTAAATCGCTTGCAGGGATGAATATTTTTCTCGTAAAATAATTATCATAAAACCTTGATTAATAATTGAATCCTGCAGTAAAGATTTGGGTTGATAATGGAGCTCGTGGAGAGGAATGTAAATAGGCCTTTCTGCAATAAAGTTATCTGAAGCCTTACTGCTGCAGATCCTGTTAAAGTCTTAAAGAGTGACAGACTGTAACAGTATGTATAACTCTCTGCTCCTCTCTTTCTCCTTTCAGAATATTAGAAGTGGCTCGCTGCTCTCAGCTTACAGATGTGGGCTTCACTACATTAGCAAGGGTGAGTGTGGCATCAAACACTTCATGCTTACAGATTTAAACATTTGAAGTTGATGTCACATTAGTTTTTAGTCCCTAAACATCATCACAGATCATAAAGTTTCTTTCTGTTTATCGTCTCTTTCTCTGCTGCAGAATTGTCATGAGCTTGAGAAGATGGATTTAGAAGAATGTGTGCAGGTAAATAAACAAATACAGTTTCCACTGTTGTTGTATGGAGATGCAGTTATGACATTTATCTCTTTTTTTATTTTTGCATCAGATCACAGATGGAACGCTCATCCAGCTGTCTATCCACTGCCCTCGTTTGCAAGTCCTGGTGAGTGTGTGGCTGTCGCTCCTGTCGTGTTTACAAGCACCACATCACAGCTTGTTCTAGCAGACGGTTGAGTAATGGAGCTCCTGTGTTGTTGGTCCTCCTGTAGAGTCTGTC
The DNA here is from genome assembly GCF_015220745.1 of Sebastes umbrosus. Taxonomy (NCBI): domain Eukaryota; kingdom Metazoa; phylum Chordata; class Actinopteri; order Perciformes; family Sebastidae; genus Sebastes; species Sebastes umbrosus. The sequence continues at coordinate 21,176,369 of NC_051282.1, read as the reverse complement.
TCACTGTGAGCTGATCACCGATGACGGCATCAGGCACCTCGGCAGCGGCCCGTGTGCTCACGATCGTCTGGAGGTGATCGAGCTGGACAACTGCCCCCTGATCACAGACGCCTCGCTGGAGCACCTGAAGAGCTGCCACAGTCTGGATCGCATCGAGCTCTATGACTGCCAGCAGATCACCCGCGCCGGCATCAAGAGACTAAGGGTGAGTTGTGTGGGCTGATGACAGTGAGTAAGCACTGATTCATATGGACACAGGTCAGAAATACACTTTGGTTTTCACATTCTTCACAAGTTGAAATGAAAGACTTTTCTATGCACACAAAGGGATTTCTCTCAAATTTTGGTCACAAATTTGTTAAAATCTGTGTTAGTGAGCACCTCTCATTTGCCAAGATAATCCATCCACCAGACAGGTGTGGCACATCAAGATGCTGATTTAACAGCACTATTATTACACAGGTGTGCCGTGGGCTGGTCACAATAAAAGGTCACTCTAAAATGTGCAGATTTATCACACAACACGATGTCACAGATGTCGCAAGTTTTAAGGGCAGGCATGTCTACTAGAGCTGTTGCCCATAAATTTAATATTCATTTCACTTCCATAAGCCATCACCTATGACATTTCCGAGAATTTGGCAGTACATCCAACTGGCTTCAAAACCACAGACACTGTGTAACCATACACGAGCCAAGGACCTCCACATCCAGCTTCTTCACCTGCAAGATAGTCTGAGACCAGTCACCCGTACAACTGATGCAACAGTCGGTTTTAATAAAATACAGGAAATAATAATTGATGGCTAAATTCTGTCTTACAACAATACTGATGTACGAGTATAGAGAGCTACAGTCTCCAAGTGAGGAAGAAAGAGTTAAAGTGGCACATAAGGAGCAGTATGACAGACCTGGATCAGGGCTTCATACTGTATGTTTGGGCTAGTTAGTTACTTAAGCTTAAAGCCAGCTAATGAAAGATTTATGTTTGAATGAAAACATACACTTTTCTTATCAGCCTGATAAACGAAGCATCAGAGGAGAATGTTCTAGATGGATGTCAGAGATTTATACACTTTGTCCAAATTAAACTCTCGCTCCACCCACAAGAAGTGATGAATCAAAACTAAGGTGTGAAGTACACGCAGTGAGTGATCACTCTGCCCGGAGAGAACTGGTGTCATTAGCATCAGATCTCTTTGTCTTTTAATTTGAATATAAATCAATCACAGCCTGACTGGATTGGAAGACGTGAGTTTGTTCTCAATAACTTTTATTTCAGAATCAGAAATCCCCGGGGGAGGAAATTGTGACATTTTAGTTGCTCTTATATTAAAGCATTAAGAAATATAAGAAATAAATGGGTATGTAACATGTCAATTATGTACATAATGCTACAATATATAACACACATGTATTTGTATGATCCATTAACACATCTATATTTCCATGTCTCCTCTCCACAGACCCACCTGCCTAACATCAAAGTGCACGCGTACTTCGCTCCCGTCACTCCGCCGCCCTCCGTCGGGGGCAGCCGTCAGAGGTTTTGCCGCTGCTGCGTTCTGCTATGATGTAAAGACAACAACCCCCTCTTTCCTCGCCCCGTGGCCCTCGTACACGCTCCCCGCAGCCCGTCACTTGACCCCTGACCTGCTGTCCACCTCCCGGCGCCCTGTCATAGAGTACATGCTGGTGTGTCCCTCCCCTCCCCCCCACCCTTTGGAGCTGCAGAGAGAGGGAGAGAGCCAAAACACGCTACAGCGTCTGGGGGAACTTTCCCAAAAAACATTCCCGAATCTCTCCACCACACACACACACACAGTACACATACACACCAGGCTTTCTGACACACGTATATACACAGATTAACTCATTCCTGGTCTGTGTTCAGTGGACAAACCAGTATTACAAATAGGGTTATGTAAAAATCAAATGTGGTCACCACTGTTAAGGGATTTAACTCTTCATCAAATGAAGAATTACATAAAAAACATTGTTCCGTATTTGAGGGGGAGTGATACTCTTCACTTATTCAGCACTTTGAGACAGATTACAGTCATTTCCTCTAAACAGAATATTCAATAACCTCTCACACATACTTCCCTCTGTGTTGAAGGTCACTTGACAGCTACCTCTAGACAGGAACTGCACTTGAGTGAGACCTGTGTTAGCTTCGTTCTGCAGGCTGTTTATTTAAAAAAAAAAAAAAGGGGAGGCAGCAATGCAGCCAGTAAACTGCCGACACCTCCGACACACACAGAAAGCAGCATATTTTGTGATTTTAAAAAAAAAGAAAGAAAAGAAAAGCATACTTGCAGCTATTTGCACCTAAAGCAATGATGAGACACTTTACAAAGACGACCATCTCAGAATTTAAGACTAGCATTTTACTAACTACACACAAATCATGCACACACTGAGCTTGCTGCACCTGTACCCTCACCTCTCTCTGTCTCTCTGTTACAATCAGAAGCTTCAATATACTGAAGAGAAAAAATATTTTTCTAAAAAATGGACACCAATTAAGACTCACAAGTGGGGACTTGAGAAGATGCCAAATGTTGCATGTAACACCTCTAGTTTTTTAAAATCTAATTGTAAATATACGAGGACTGTGGAGTCCGAGAGTCGAAGCCAGCGAAACGACAGATGATGATATGAGACGGGGCAGAGGTTTCTGTCCACGAGGTCTTTCTGAGGGAACTATGGCGAAGCTCACACATCTGAGAATATGTGCTGGAGCTTTGGACAGTCAAACTGAGCCAGCACGAAGAACTGTGAAAAGCTCACAACAGAAAAAGTTATAAAGACGCTCTTTTGACAGAAGAAAAAAAAGGTCTGACATCACTACACAAATTCATGCCGTCAGACCAGAACAATGGAAAGAAAAAGCCAACTGAAAACAATCAAAAGTACGTCTATTTTCAGTTAGTTTGATTTCATTTAGTTGCTCTTGTTTTCGCATCAGTGGCCGGTTCTGGTGAACCACGCGCAGCGGTGAGAGGACGACATCGGCGACTCCTCAACACCCATGAGACCTTGCAGGGGACGGAGCGTGTTACACCTGTGAGCTCCTCCGTCTGTCTGGGACCGGCGGCGCTGCAGGAGGAGTGGACCGGATCAGACCGGTGGAGTCACTGCAAGAGGAACTGAATCTTGAGCGCACAATTCTGGCCTGGTGACAGATATGACGGAACGATTTTTGTCACAACGGAGGGCTATAACGAACTTCGGCCCCCCGCCGCCCTATGAAGTATTGAAGCCTTTTCTTATGGATTACCTTCTCCTGCACTTGCACCTGTTTTATTCTGTGTCTCTTTTTCTTCCCATTTTCCTTTTTATAAATGTGTCTTTCTTTCTGATTTTCCTCTGGATCTCTTTTTTTTTTCTCTTCTTTTGCATTTCTGTTTTGGTGTGGTTTGGATTGCGCCTGCTTTTGTGTTTTGAAGTCATGAGTTCAGTGTCTCCAAGTTGAGTTTGAGCCCCTCTTCCAGTCCTCAGTTTTGATCTGATGGTGTTTGTGTTTTCATTAAGAGTTTATTGTTACTAAATGTCCAGAGTGTAGCCTTTGTCCGGGGGAAGTGTTGGCGCCAGTGCAATTGTAATAAATGTTGAGTTTTTTTTTTAATGTGAGTTGAGGAGGAGTTCATGTATGTTTGATGTAGGTTCTACTTATTGAATGTTTCCATCAAGGAGAAGTCCTCGGGATGGCTGTTCAGGCATCGTGTGCCGCTTTAGCAGATTTTTCTCCCATATGCGTGCTTTCCTCTTCTTAATTTGTATGCCTTGCTTTTCCCTCCCATAATGCACCCTGCCCAAATGCACCAAGCAAGACCTAAATTGGTGAACCCAGTGTGGAATGTTGATCACTCTCAAATGTCCTCGTTGTGGTTTTAAGATGCACGCCAGCAGGCGAAACGCTGAATGATGATTCTGTTCAGTTTGAGATTTGACGGCTACGACAAGAAGGATAATACAAACTGAGATGAATCCGGTGTAATCCAGTTGGATCGGTATTGTTTGAATGGGGGTTTACGGGGGATTAGGGAACAACTAAGAGTCAAAATGGCGGAAATGTACTCTGTCGCCGTGCTCCGGGGGGTTAAGACGGTTAACTGGAGGAACTGGAGGATTTAGACTATGAGTCTGGTTGTAACATCTGCTTGCCCTCATCATGCACTGTATGTGGCACGAGCTGAGTCATGAGTGCTTTAAGGCAAACGCTTTGAATGGATTACAGGTAGCGATACTCCACCCTCTCCCTGATGGTTTTATATGTACAAAATAAACAACATATCATCAGTCTTTTCATGGTACAAAATACACTACAAAGCAAAACACCAGACTTCTTTTTCCTCACCGTATCAAACCCCTCTCTGTCAGACCTTCCACCTGTTTACGCGTCTGTTTCATGTCCCAAACACTGGAGTAAGGTCGAGGATTATTAGGACGGAGGGCAGGAGATGAATCTACAGTGTGTGTTCATGGTAGATCGACACCTGAGAAATTTCAAAAACAATTGACAATGACTGTAGTTCATATAATTACTGTAAATCTTTTCCTTTTTTTTTTTTTCTTTCTTTTTTTTTTTTTTTTTTTATAATTAACCGATATAAATGAATATGTACGTATGAATAAATATATACCTATATTATTAAGACTTGTCTGGTTTGTGTTGAGCTCATTTTATGGCTAGAGGTTATTTAGTGTTGTTGGAGCAGCAGATGGCAGCAGTGAGCCAGTTTGTAATGATTCAGTCTGATTTCAGTTCTCAGGATCTCCCAGCTATTCAGAGTCAAATTGATTTGCTTTAGTCAGGAGTCAAGTGGGGTAAACCACCAGTTCCCAGACTGGAATACATTATTTATTTGAAAGGAAGTCATAAAAAAGGAATAGTTTGTTCTCTTTCCTGGCAGTTTTTTTAATTATTTCTAAGGCCGGTTGTAGGATTACTTCTGTTTTGTGTTTTATTATTTCTGTTTGCAAATGTAGCTATTCTGCAAAACACCGCTTTGCAATGATTGTAAAAAAGTGTTGTATGTGTTGACAATTTCTTTCCCCCTCTTCTAACCAGGGTAAAGTTGCCATTGAGGACCTGGTCAAGTAAGCAGCATTAAAACACATCAGTGGACATGCTTTACTTTAACTGGAACTGTGAATTTATTTATTTATTTACTTATCAGTGACAGTGCTCATTAATCAACATTTCAGTTTGTACCTCGATGTCAATGTGCCAGAGTTAGCTAAAGAGCTAATTTTCATCTGTAGTCCCTGAGCAGCTTATTACAAATTAGAAATATTACCAATACAATGCTTCAGCAAGCACTACAGTACAACACAATACAACACAATACAACACAATACAACACAATCTCTTCTCCCAGCTCTTAAGTTTATGATAATTAGTGCTGTCTGTTAATTCAATGGGAAGACTATTCCAGCAGTGGGTGGCTCTGACGGCTCTGACTGTTTGCCCAAACTTGCTACGTCTGTATTGTACAACACAGACCCCTCTGGTATTTGCCCTTGTTGCTCTGCCGTTACTATCCTTCTGCATTATGAATTGACTCAGTGTGGGAGGTGCAAGCCCACGTAAAACCTTAGCGATGAAACTACATCTTGCTTGATTAGAACTATAATGGGGTTAATAGATGATGTTGATGGAAGTCAGGCGTCGTAGTATAGACAGTGTGAAACCAAAAATGTGTGGTTATCTTCGTGTTTGTAGGTATTTTAACCCAAAACAATGTTTTCACCTAAACTTAACTGTTTTTTTTTTGCCTAAACCTAAAGAAGTTGTAGTTTTATTGCCTAAACGTAACTGTGTTTTGCCTAAACCTAAAGAAGTTGTAGTTTTATGCCTAAACCTAACTGTTTTTCTGCCTTAACGTAAAGAAGTTGTAGTTTTATGCCTAAACCTAACTGTTTTTTGCCTTAACCTAAAGAAGTTGTAGTTTTATTGCCTAAACCTAACCTTAGCACAATTGTCCCTATGGTAGAAACAGAAAAAATCCTAAGAGCACAGCCTTTATCAGCTGGTTGTTTGGGGTTTAAACTGTGACTCTCTGAGTGTTTGTGACAAGCTAGACTCTCGGATCTCATGGGACACTGCATGCAGGGTCAAGTCTCTGTGTTTGTGCATGCTTACGTACAAATGTCTGAGGTGAAAGCACAGACGAACAATCAGTATCAATTTATTCCAGTGGAGAGAGCAGCAGCAGCAGCAGCTCTGGTCCTGAGACTGCACCATGACGACCGCTGTCACGGCTGGGATCCGTCTTCCGCCGCATGGGACTCATTTTGTGTCTCTCTCATCCTCCTATTGCCTCCTCCGTCTCTAAATCACCGAGAGATCAATGTGTCTCCATTCCCGTTTTAATGCTCATTTTTAGCAGCCGTGTTCCGGCACCTGGGGTATCACACGGAGGATGAAAGGGTGGCTCAGAGGGAGACATTTAAGTGTGTGTATGTGTGTGTGTTTCCCTCCTTCAGCTATTCTCTCAACTGTTCTGTATTTTCTGCATCTGAACACAGACGGATCAGATCACAGCTCGCTGCACACCGCCCCACCAAGACATTGTGTTTCGGTTTATTTTTGACAGCAAAGCCACAGCTACACCAGAAAACTTTTGACTTGGCTTTTGTTTTGTATTTTTTTATTCGCCGAGTGTTCCTTTCAGCAGTCACTCTGCTATCTGCTGTGCCCTGGCTCTGACTGAAGCAATAATTATTGTGATAACAGAGGCTCTCTCTCTTTGTCTTCCTCCTGTCTCTTTTCTCCAGCACACCCACGCACAAGGACTTTCTGAAAGCTCAGAGCAAACTTTGATGTTGAAAGCTTATAGGTGAAATAATGCAGTGCAGATAGACCCCCCCCCCCCCCCACAAAAAAGAAACTTTAATCACATTTAAAAGTCTTTCCAGTCTTGTCTCACACTGTGAATGGTGCAGCAGCCTTCGCTTAGAATTCACTTTAAACTACAACTTATTACATTAACTCTCCCCGTCCTTTTACCTTCGTCAGGTTAATACAGAATCAGAAGCTGTGACCACAACCTTATTGCTTCGTTCTCTTTCATCTGATGTGTTATAAAGGGGGCGATCAATAGAGACGTACCCAAGAGGAGGGTAAACCAGGTAGGAATGGAAATGAGATTGCATTTGGAATCAGAGTACCAATCCTTAAACAAACCGTGCCAACCCTGATGCAGCTCTAACTCTGCAGGGCAGCACCTACATGGCAGCTGCTTCAGAGGGCAGGTGGGAAATGACAAGGAATTAATGATAACAGAGTACAAGTGTGGCTAAAAACTGAAAGTAGTGCAGCTCATCCTATATGGGTCATTTTTCTGCTATACAGTTCGGACTCACAGCTTCATTAAGCTGCAGAAACACCCACTTCTGTCACTATAACATTCCTCTGACATTGATTCGTAATAATGGCATACTTTCTGTTGTTTTTCACTAGTATTGCATCTTATGTATGTAGTGTCTGTGGTGGCTTTACAGTGGTCTGAAACCCCTTTAGCCTTATGAACTATGGACAGGAACATGGGCAGGTAGGGGAGAACGGGGTTGGTTGTCACATGCATTGGTTGTCTCACGTCGGTGAGCGTCCGTCGGCCTAGTTTTTGCGGTGTGTCCCGCACCGTCCGCTCTAGTCTGCCCGTGTCAGAGGTTTTTCGGCCGATTCAGGATGTTGAAAAGGCGGCAATGCAAGTCGGTGAGATGAATCACTCTGATTGTCTGTTCAGCTTAAACGAAGCAGTGCACGAGAAACGGAAGTGAGGAAAGCAAGCAAATGCTTAAAGTTAAGAGGGTAAACACAGAAGGCTCTTCGGATATTTTCACAACGACATGGTCATCTGGAATGAAGCTAAGTGGTGAGTGAGAGTTGTGTGAAAATGGTCGGCAGATGACGCTTTATTTCATGTACGTATCATAACAACGGCTTGTATATCCGCCGTCCTCGGTCTTCCGGTTTCTCTTTTCGAAAGGACGAATACAGACAACCGCCACCTGCTGGTGTGGAGAGTTATTTCCTCTCACACAGGCGTAGAACGTACGTGCTGACTGGCCGTCGGCTGACGTCTTTGCAGTGTGTTCAAATGCAACTTGTCGGCCAAGACAAAGGCGACGTGAGGCGACGCCGTCATTTCCGCTAGTTCCTTGACGTCGGCTTGGTGTGTCTGGGCCTCTAGATCTCGTTCCCTAGAGGACGCTGTTAAAAAAATGTTAGTTCTTAAATTTTCAAAGTTGGGGTCAGAGGTCACCTACAGAGTCATTTCAGGAGTAAGACAGTTAACATTGAGGTGAGAAGACTTTTAGTGTTTTTCATGTCCAGTTGTAAATATCCATCTCCTTTGTGTTTGTCTTCTAGGCTTTTACACAATTGGTTTTATAATAAAGGATTACCATTAAAAAAATATGAAGGGAGAGCTCTCGTTTAGATTTGTTCTCAGGTTGTTAGCTTAGCTGCTAGCAACACCAACAAATTGCCCCATTAAAATAACATGGGGACAACCAACCCCATTGTGGCGATGGTTGTCACAAGATGTATTTGACAGTCTGTATCTTTTGAACAGATTAAGCTTAAGGAGAGTAAGGTCATTCCTTTCAGACACTTTAGGCTGTCATTGGTCTACACATTGAAAAGGAATCTATTAATAAGGATACAGTTTTTGAAAGTAAAAAGTGTGACGACCAACCCCGTTCTCCCCTACATATGAGTTTTTAATAAAAGCCAGATGTGACATTAATTAACCTGTTGGAACAAGAGCCTGAAATGAACCGGTACTAACCAGTACTGACTACCAGCACTTGTGATTTTTGTCTAAATGAGTAGCCTTACTTCTTATTGTGTACCGCCACCTCTTTGTGAGTGTAGTTGCACAGCGCTAACTGTGTGTCTGTGTAAACGCAGGGCTTAATGCTGAGCAAACAGCACTGAAATTGTCTGTTCATTATCCAATTTAATCTGTAGGCCAACAGATATCATATTTTCAGTTGGTTTTATTGTAGCATATATGCGATATTATATTTGTGTACAATTTGATTTGTCTCATTAGCGACATAAAAAAGTTTTTATTAACCAAATATACATTTATGTACAAACTGTGGGAATGTATGTTGTATGTAGGCCTAATGCATGTAATGAAATGCATAGAAAAATTGCATTAGAAGTGGGATATATAACTAAGATATACATGTAAATATAAATATATCAAAGACACGTGCCATGATCATGTCATGCAGCTGCTGAATTAGGCTACTGGCACCTTTTTTTGGTCTAGTTCGGGCATTAGTTGGAACTAAATTTCTTATACCTAAATTTCCTTCGGGATTAATGAAGTATCTATCTATCTCTATCTATTTGCATTATGTAGTTATAGTTCATTTTCATAAGTATTTTTGATTTGCACCAAGGGCGACACAATGTAGAATTAAATAGGTACCCTAACCCTAAATTTCCTTTGGGATCAATAAAGTATATATCTATCTATTTATCCATCTATCTATCTATCTATCTATCCATCTATCCATCCATCCATCCCTCTATCCATATCTCCATCCATCTATCCATCTATCCATCTATCCATCTATCCAGCCATCCATCTATCGCTCTATTCATCTATCTATCTATCCATCTATCCATCCATCCATCCATCTATCGCTCTATTCATCTATCTATCTATCTATCCATCTATCCAACCATCCATCCATCTATCGCTCTATTCATCCATCCATCTATCTATCCATCTATCCAACCATCCATCCATCTATCGCTCTATTCATCCATCCATCATCTATCCATATATCTATCCATCTATCCATCTATCCATCTATCGCTCTATTCATCCATCAATCATCTATCCATCTATCTTTCCATCTATCCATCTATCGCTCTATTCATCCATCCATCATCTATCTATCTATCTATCTATCCATCTATCCATCTATCCAGCCATCCATCCATCTATCCATCTATCCATCTATCGCTCTATTCATCCATCCATCATCTATCTATCTATCTATCTATCTATCTATCTATCTATCCATCTATCAAACCATCCATCCATCCATCCATCCATCATCTATCTATCTATCTATCTATCTATCTATCTATCTATCTATCCATCTATCAAACCATCCATCCATCCATCCATCTATCCATCTATTGCTCTATTCATCCATCCATCTATCCATCTATCAAACCATCCATCCATCCATCCATCCATCATCTATCTATCTATCTATCTATCTATCTATCTATCTATCTATCTATCCATCTATCAAACCATCCATCCATCCATTCATCCATCCATCTATCCATCTATCTATTTGCAATTATGTAGTTATAGTTCATTTTCACAAGTATCTTGATTTTTGACACAATGTAGAATTAAATAGGTACATTGAGCAGCTTTGACTGCAGGAATCGAAGAAAGAAAACGCAGAAGGAAACATCCTGCTCTTGTTCCAAAACCTTCATCACCTCAAAGAGAGAAATCTGCTCTCTCTTGTTTGCGAATAGTGAGACAGTCTATATTTGGGCTTAGACTAAGCTCCCGCCCACGACTCCCTGAATCCTGATTGATTCCGTCTAAATGAATCCTGGCACAGTTGTAAAAATGTACCCAATCACGCGCCTGAGACGCGCGTGGAGGCGTGCCTCGAGTTGCGCTTAAATTTAAGTGTGTGCATCGGCGAAGGGCACAGTTCGCTTTGGATGTACACCTAGATCACAAGCTACATTTGGATCTAATCATACTAGAAGATGATATTCATTTTGCTGCTTTGAACCTTTTTTTTCAGCCAAAGAAACGGAATTGTGCCACATTGGAGTTTTCAAGGGACGATACAAGCCTCAATCCTGAATGTCCTCGTGTGGCATGAGCGAGATATAAACAGCTGGGTGTGTGTGTATGCATGTGTCTTTAGAAACTGTTTAATCGACCTGCAGTTGGTGTGTTTGTGGAGAGCAAATGGCCATAATAAGGCGTCCTCCTCGCAGCGCGCACACATTCCTGTGATGTGGATCTGTCACACTTTGCAGAGCTTTTTTTGTGCGGATTTCCTACCTACGACTGGACACAGTTTGAGGAGTTAAAAAGTTGTTTTTATTGTTTGTGTCTTGAACGTGTCTTTCCATCAATCATCATCAATGATGACTGAGAATAACGAGATGGAGAGCGACTCTCAGCTCCAGCGCTCTCCAAGCACCATGTCCATCCAGCCCATGTCATCCAAGGTAAGAAGAAGCCACCACAGCTGGATGTGTGCACTCTAATGGCTCACATAGTTCATACTCTAATATCTAATCTAATATCTAATACTCAACTTTACACAACAGTTTCCTCCACACACATAAAATAAGAGATTATTTTTTGTTACCTGTTATTTATTTATTTATTTATTTAACTGTTTATTATTGCAGTTTTGTATTCCTCTTCCTCCTCCCCATCGTCATTATTCCACCGGTTTGTGTAACATTGATGTCAATTCTTCACAATTGCAGCTGTAAGCATCATCATGACTGCGTCACTAGGTGTAAACCTCACACGTAAGGTGTGATGTCACTCTGTCTCTGTCTGCTCCTTTCTCTCTGCCTCTGGACACACACACACACACACAGACACACACAGGAGGGGGATATTTAATATGGAGGATGTAACCTGTCTAAATCAAAAATGAATAAATAAATAAATGAATATACCCTTAAATGTACCAAAAAATAAGTAATAATTGAAAGTAAATGTAGACATTAATTGATAAAATGGGACATTATTTCTGTTTTAATTTGCTTTTTTTTTTTATTTACCATTGAATGGCAGCCCCCTGATTTACATAATGAGGCAGAAATGCATAAAGAAATGTAAAAAAAAAAAAAAGAATACAGAAATAAATAAGTCTAGGGAAATAAATAGGGAGGGTAATGCTAAGGGAAAATCCTGCATAAATAAATAAATACATACAATTTGATAATTAATAAATACATTTAACAATAAATTATAAATAAATACAAAATACATGCACAAATAAACACATTTAAAAGTTTATAGAAATAAATAAATAAATAAAAGTGGAAATTCAATAAAAGTGTAGATTGATAGGGGAATTAATACAAAGGTAAATAAATAAAACAGAAATATCAATTTATGTCACATTTGATCAATTAATTAATGCCTATATTTATGTTTAATATTATTTTTGATACATTTTAATGGCATATTTATTTATTTATCGAGTAATTTATTTGTTCATTTTTTATTTTGGCAGGTTCCGTCCTCCATAGATTTATGCTTAGTATTAATTCATAATATGCATTTTAATGAGTATAATTTACGTAGAAGAATGGTTGCAATGAATGCCTTTCAGATTTTTTATTGGTGATTACTGACACAGTTATATCTTACCCATTCCCATATTGCTGAACTCAAACACACTGTGTCAAATAACTTTTACTTCTGTGCTCTAAGAAAGTTTTCTATTGCAATGAGCATAAATGGCCACACTTATTTATATGTGCCTAATATGTATATCCCTTTTACCGTACAGGGTGGGCCTGTCTGCGCCTCAAGTGTCCTTACAAATTGTCCTTATGATTCCATTCAATTTGTTGACTTGACTGTATAAACAAAGATCTCGAGGGCTGGCGTCCAAGTGCAGGAGCTGTGAAAGCTTTCTCACTGCTATTGGAAGGCTTTTAGGACACTTGATTCATTAGGCCCAGACACTTGATACAACTCTCTCTCAGCTGAGTCTTTGTCTCCACCACGCCGCCCACGCACAAAACACACGCATGCTGTGGACATGTTTGAAGCAAAGTGACACTCAGACGCTTCATCTAAATATTTGATGTCCTCCGTGAGAAGCATGGAAGTCGACATTGTGGCGAGCTCTCTCCAGCGTGCTCCGCTCCAGTTCCCCGCTCTTCACCAGCTGCTACTACAGAAAATGAGGCGATATTCTGCCAAGCAGGACTGATTAGTATTCACATGATTCATTGGGCAGCTTCGCCACATCACAACCATTTATGCCACAAACTAACCAGGCTGGCCATTCAGTCACCAGCTCTCGCTCCTCATCTCCTCTCTGCTCTCCCAATCGATCGGCTCCGTGTGAAATAGATTTTCACTTTAACCTTCAGCCCACATGCACTTGGCACGGCTCATATATGTTTGATATTCAGGTGAAAGGTTAAATGTAACATCGTTTCATCTCCCTGGAGGGTCAATGAGATGTTGCAACCATGTAGGAGTCTATTAGGGAATCTTGTAGGACAATATTGAAGTTAAAGGGATAGTTTGGGTGTTTTGAAGTGGGGTTGTGCAAAGTACTTATCCATAGTCGGTGTATTTCCTACCGTAAATGATGGTCGACACTCGAATTACCGCACCGGAGCAAAGCAATGTACTGCTGTGGACGGGGCCGGCAGCAAAACATATTTTAGCCACCTAAAAAAAATCAATATCAGATTAAAAGTACGCTATATTTAGAATATTTTCACCACTTTACCTCGCCATGAGACAGCTAAACGGTCTATATTTCAGACAGGGAACTGTATCTATGCTCTCGCCAAAGCAACCAGACTCCATTGAAAATAAAACAACAGTAATGTTATCCGTAGAACACGGGAGTTGCTGGTCTACCGCTGCCTTGATCGGTTAGTTTGTTTGTGCTATTGTGTGACTTTAAATCCTAACTAGCGTGAGCTATTTGGTGTGCAGATCTATTTGTTTTATTCTGCTATATTTCTTTGATCCAGCACCTATTCTATCGAACACTGGATGACTTACTGTGTTTTATTTGAAGCCGAACTAACCAAAGTCACACAATAGCACTAACAAACGAACCGATTGAGGCAGCGGTAGACCAGCATGTCCCGTCTTCTGTGAGGTAAAATTACAGGTCTTTTGGCGAGAGCATAGATAACCGCTTCAGTTCCCCGTTGTAAAAATAGACTGCATAGCCGTCTCACGGCAAGGTAAACAAGCGGAAATATTCTAAATATAGCGTACACTTAAACTAATATTTTTTTTAGGTGAGCCTTTCTTTTAGGTGGCTAAAATATGTTTTGCCGCCGGCCCCGTCCACAGCAGTACATTGCTTTGCTTCCGTGCGGTAACTCCTGTCTGTTTCTCCAAACTGGGGGTGTGCCGACCGTCATCTACTGTAGGTAATACACTTACTATGGATAAATACCTCATACAACCCCACTTCAAAACACCCAAACTATCCCTTTAATGTCAACTTGACTCTGATACACAGGTGTAGCCCCAGGAGATTGAAATTCCTTCACTTCAATATTCCACCCATATCTTCTTTAAACACTTAATCAAGACCATTCCTAAAATTAAAAAAAAAAACACCGCTAGAGGGTTTAATTTTTGAAGGAAGCTAATCAGACACGTAGCCATGTGTCCATGATGTTTTTAATTAGATAAGGATGGCGGGGAGCTTGCTCTGATAACAGATGCTCCCTGAAATCCACCAGCAGCAAATTCCCACAAAGATGGATATCGGAAATCAGGAACAGAGGAATACAGCGCCAAAGGATTAAGAGGAAAGGAAGCATGGACTTTCTCCCTGGCTACCAACAATGTGCTGGTCTGCCGCCAAGGCTGGCAGAAATGTGATTGGTGGAGCTGATGAGATGCCTGAGCAGCAATCAGCAGCGTATAGTGTCGCTCTTTGTTGAGAGCTGTTTGATCTCTCGGGGGCTGTTGATGCTTTGGGAGCATTTTCTGTGATGGAAGTGCACGGGTAAACCTGTTTTTTTTTTCTCTAATGATGAGTTCACAGGACCATCTCTGAGCGCAGAGATATAAAGACTTGAAACACCCTACACAGATTGGTCCATTTGTCAGCTTGCCCATTATGTGACAAGAACATCACAGTTCTTCCACGTGTCTTCATCCAAAATGTGAGCACTTGAACGCTCACACAGCCGGTTGTGTGATAAAAGGTGACTGGGATTGCCTGTAGTGTGAAAATAAGAGATTGTCACAGCTCCAAAGCTAAACGACGAGCAACCATGCAGCTGTTTTGTGGTATGTTGAGTGATGGCAGCTTAATCCAAAGTAAAACGGATTTAGCATTTTCTTTTTTTTTTTTTTTAAAAGGTGTTGTTGTATTTCTACACTTTCTTGCATTTTTTATGAAATATCAAAGAGTAGATGATGTAAGCAGACATGAGGGAGATAAAGAGGAGTCTCTCACTGGAAACAAATCAAGGAAGTTGCAATTATTTGCTATTAGAGCTGGGCAATAATTCAACATCATCATGTGCAATTTATATTTCCAAGCAAACTGTACGTTTTTATCCTTTTGAATGGACTCACGTGAGCTCTGGCAAGCTCTGCTCTGATTGGTCAACCAAACCAAACCCTTTGGATTCCGCTCCAGCTCCGCTCTAACTAGCTTTGTTTGAGGGCATGCCAAACTAGCTGCCAGGCAGGTATTATGCAAATGTGTTACTTGATGACATCACCACGTTACGGAAGAAAAGGCAGGACTTCATGCAAGTTGTTTCAGTTTTTCAATGAATATGAAAATAATGATGTAAAAATGATCATTCCCTCTAATATCGCAATCGCAAAATCAGTCAAATACATTCACAAGGGGAGAGTAACTCCATTTGGCCTGGACTTTGTAACTTTGCAGACCTTTTACATGCACAATAAACAATATAACACACTAAAGGAACAAAAAAAGCACAATAGGTCCTCTTTAAATCAAAATTAAAGTGTTGACCTGTTGATGGTGGCGTTACAGGAATAGCCAGGGGATCACCAAAAGTTAGAAGGATTCATCATCTGAATTCCTGTGCAAAATTTCATGGCAATCTAATCATTTTTATTCAGATATTTCAGTCTGGACCAAAGAGGTGGACTGACAGACGCACAATGCCACAGAGACACGCTGCTAGCTTGAATATCTTCATCCATTTAAAGATAGAGGGCAGGAAAAGATGATTGGGGCATCAAATATGGCGACAGGGCATCTGTCAGCACTTTGGGAAATAAGTTGGATTCATCATTTATATTAAAAATGGTCTTTATCATGCACACCTGTTTACACAGGGCAGTGTTAATTGCAGTCATCTACAGTCACTCAGCATAGTGAACATTGAAGTATTGCTAACGATCTGCAGGATGATTTCTAGAGTCTTCGCTGTCATTACATAAATGAATCTCGATACGTGTCTTTGAAACCACGCACTTTTTCTTTTTAAGTCCACGTCACATTTTATTAACTAACACTTCACTTTCTCTTCAGATGAAGGGTGGATGACACTGAGCATGAGTGACGCGAGCAGGAGAGTAAAGACGCAGAGGGAGGCTCAAGTGGGCCAAGGTCTTCATTGATTAATGTAACACCTTCACTGCTGCCATGGTTATTAATGTGACTCTACGGGGAAAAGGTGTGAGCTGTTGAAATACTGGACACTGTATATCTATTTGTGTATCGCTGACGAGGGGAGATTTATTTGTTGCCACCGATGCTCGCTCGGAAACAACATTCTCCCCCCCCTTCGTCAGACACTGTGTTGTGCTTTGGGTGTTGTGAACAGTGATTGGGCAAGTGAAAATGTGTGGATGATGAGTTACCGGGGCAAAGCTGCATGGCGGGGTTCGCTGAATGTGGGGGCGAGGAATTGCACTCCGCTGAGTGAAGTGGTTATAATCCACGCTACTATTTCACACACAGTTTCTCCTCCATTAAACAACCACAGAGAGAGAGAGAGGAGGAGAGGGAGAGGAGTCTGTGTGTATGAGCAAGCATATAATTGTCTGTCTGTGCTTGTGTGTGTGTGTGTATATGCATGTGTGTTGATTTATGCATCTCTTATCTCGTATTCAAAGCGGGAATCTGCCAAGCTGCCGTGCATAATGACAAACTTCAGCCAAGAAAGGGAACGTTGGGACATGAAACTGGTTCACCCTCCTTGTAATGATAACGCTGTGCTCTTGTAATGATGATAACGCTGCATAGTTTTTTTTTGTTGGTCTCGACCTGGGATTTTTGATATTCTAATGAATCCTTCAGGTTGTCATTTTACCCCCCTGTTAAGTCACAGCTGTTTCCTCAGTGTTGCATCACCTGCCCAAAACAAATGAAGCCACACAGGGAGGGTGTAAACACATCATGTATTACCAGCTACCTGACGGTGATCATTTCCTCTCAAACCACATATTCTGTCTAGAGCCGGATTGAGCCAGGAAACTGCTTCTTTCACAGCGCCGTTATCCTTTTTGAAATATCTCTTAGAACAAGGTCGGACACTGTGACGTCAACCAATTCTGCACTATTTTTGTGTGTATGTGACTAGCCTTAAATGTGGGGGACAAAGCTGGGGAGAATTTTAAAGCGGAAATTACAGGCACTTTGTTCAAGACTGGCTTTGATACTGTGATTTAAAAAGTGGAGTGGCGGTGTAGATCTGTTGCAGTGGCTGTTTTTTCCACTATTCCACGTGATAGCGGTAGAATGAGAGAAATTTGGAGAAAAGAGCACAAATCTATCCGTTTTAACACCCATGCACACCATCCCACTCTCTACATAAAGACAAGTGTGACTGTTGGGTGATGCGCACCCTACTATCAAGACCTTCTCACCAAATTACAACCTCTACACAAAGACACAGCTGGCATAACTGGATAACCTTTTCTTTGGTAAATGTTCTCCACTGGGTGAACCATTTATAGTCCACACTAAAGCATTATGGCCACAAGCTGTATTTATAGTCACTTTCCCAGTGGGACTAAGCCTTTGTTGCTCAGTCTTGACCTCTGGACAGGCTGGAGCATCCCGTATATATCTCAGCCTGGGCCCATTAAATTCTGATGGAGGAAGGAAGAGCCACATATTCGGGTGAAATAAAAGCTTTATCATTGAATTATGTCCGCTCAAACGCTGCTGTCCCTCTATGGGGCATCGATTTTGGACATTTATGTTGGCTACATGTGAGAAAAACTGGATCGAAGATGTGAGAATTATGGGCTTTTACACGTCCGCTGAGACAGCTCGTCAAAATCTGGTCTGCAGCAGTGAGATTGTTGCCGCTTGAGGAATATTGACTGTGCAGGTGCGTGTAAATCTGGGCTACGTTTTGCATTTTGCATGGCATTGTGAGTCATTTGTGAATTCTCTAAATAATTTATTGAGAGAGAAACACCAGTGAGCTAAACTAAACCCAAATGTTTCTTTTGGGAGAGCAGCATTTTCTGCAGATGAAAGGCTTTACTCACTTGTAAGAAGTGCAGTTAGTAGAGCAATGAAAGAAGAAAGAGGCCGTTCTCTTAGCAGGCATTGCCATGAAATGCGTGGGATCACTAATACATATGGGACTAGATCATACATCACGACCATGGTATCATCTGCGGCGAACTTCAGCTCACTCTGACTCATCGTCATCGGCCTTTCACCTGCCACAGAAATTCATGTGACCCGAATCGAGCGCGGTATCACCCTGGCTTGAACTCTCTCAGTATGACACTCTCAGCTAATGTTCAAATGGAAGCTAACGGGAATGCTTTTTAGGCTCCGCACACTGACAGATGATTAGATTAGCTGTAATTGAGACATGTGCTCTAGCCGGAGCTGTTATGCCAGCACTCATCTGCTCTGATTGAGAGAGCTCGGCTCGAGACTGTGATGCTGCACAGGAAACGTTGAGACGTGTGTTGAAGCACTGCACCATGAACAAACACGGTTCTAAAAAAAGCATACCACCTTCTGATAAGGTGTTCTTCATAAAGAGTTTATGGGCTGTAATGGTGCATAGATTGGCTGATATGATATATATCCTCCTCCAGCTCAACTTCCTCTAGCTCTTCCAGTTCATCTCGGTTATTTAATAGACAGTGAGAAATCTTTGATTACTAACATTTATAACTGCAGAATTGATGGCTTGATGTGCAGACCGACTCTTTTCACTGAATCAGTTCCTTCAAGTTGATGCATGAAAATTATCCTTTCAAACCTTTTGAGTTTTATACTTTTTGCACAATTGAGCGTCATTTCCTCCTTGAGTTTCCGTTATAGGGGGCCATCCGAGGAGCACTGGATTGCACCATTAACCTGCCGTACCGCCCGTCTTGACTAGAGTCCGATTCAATCGGTCCTCACTCGTTCATTCAGTGCCGTTGAGTCCGTGTACGCCTCTTCCTATATTTTGAGCAACTGCACCACCATTGCAGGCAGCGTGAGCAGTACCCTATGATAAAAGTCGGGGATTCATGATCACTCGGTCCATTCATCAGACTGACCCGGTACACATCGGACACTAAAAAGAGTCGTTCAAAAAGATATGTTCGTTAATTTTTGCACATCACTAAAAGGGAGTAAGGTCATGAGATCATTAGAGGATTATTTCCACATAAAGTATAGATGAATGTTCACAAAACAATTTCACCACAGTGTCCATTTCATGATTTCAGGAGCTTTCCACAAGCTTCTTCAACAGATGGAGTTTGCCCAGCCGTGTTTGGTTTGTCTGTTCTGTGCTACTGTAGAAACATGGCAGACTCCGTGAAGAGGACCCGCTCCCTATGTAGATATGAAGGGCTCATTCCAAGCTAATGAAAACACAACGATTCTTAGTTTCTCAGTTTAACATAGTTATGAATATTATATTCCATTTCTGCTAATAGATCCCCTGAAATTTTAAACACTGTTCCTTTAAAGGAAGCTATTTTTACACATCAAAGTCTGTTTACAGAGACTGTGAAAAGGAGTGTATATAAAGCTTTTTGTTGCTCCAGAGGGAGCTGTGTGAAGTCTGATAAATTCCCTCAAGTGATGCCACTTCATTACAACATATAAACCCTTTATAAGGCACAATATACAGAGAACAATACCATTCTGTGCACCCAACACAGCTACAATAACAGCATAATGCAATTTATTAGTTATCTTTGCTTGTCTTCATCAGTGTAATCTGATGAAGGGGAATTTCTGACAGGAAGCAAATGAACTCAGTCACATTGACTTTTGTTTCTCTACCTCCAAGTCTGCCTCACAGACACACACACACACACACACACACACTCTCACTCTCACTCGAATAGACAAACTGTTTTCATATCTTATTCCCAGACGCGCGGAGCTGTAAACAGCATGTCCCTGTAAAGTGATTATGTTTGGCGCTGAGCAGAGAGTGAGCGCAGACGAGCAGAGACAGTGTGCACACGGAGTGTCTGTGGCCTACTGATTCTCTGTCTGTCTGCGTTGATCCATTCATCCCCTGCGACACGCGACCACGCCCTCGCACTGCATGTCAGGGTAACAAATGGCTGCCTATCCCTCGGGGGGAAACTAGCATCATTATCATTTGTACACAGAGCCGGAGGGGAACGTCAGGAAACATGCATTTATCTGGCCAATCAATGCTAGATGGCTGCAGAGACTCTGTTGCTGGTGTGACGTATTGTCGTCTGATTGCTCCGCTTCTCAAACGCAGCAACCATCAATTATTGTTTGGTCAATGCAGTTTACGAGATACGAGCACGGCCGGTCAATACACATGAGAGACGGCACAGGCAATTTGATATTGTTGGATGTTGTTGGCATGTTGGGAGGGATCCATCTGCCCTGTATGTTTAGTACAACCCTGTGGCACGATCAATCTGTCCAATGAGCAGACTCCATCAGATTAAGAGCCCTGGAGATAGGCTGTTGATAGATGATAACGCTGTGTAAACTGTCTTGTTTCATTTCATCACAATAGCCCCCCCGCGACCACTATCAAGGAACACACAGCAGTCCTCGATGTATGGCTGTGGGTGCTCTCGAAGAGAAAACGCTTATCTTGTTTAACCATGGGCCAAGCTGCCCCGTTAACCCTCCGAGACCCACAATAGACCGCTTTTGTATTTTTAGGGGGGCCAGGTTTTTTTTACAGGGAGATAGCAGGTCAACAGCAGATAGTCACATAAAAGTGGTGTACGTCATCTTAAAGCTGAGTAACTGAAGATTAATTTGAGATGCAGCTCAGCACTGTGTGTCAAGTTGTTCTAGTCATGAATCAGAAATAAATAGGAATTAATTGATTATTTAAAATAGATTGTAAAAGTATATAAGGGTTTAGAACATTATGATCGAAGTATATGAGGGTCATTCTCATGCTGTAGTATGTCTCATAAGTTGTTGCAGCAATTTTTGGGTTGATACCATTTGTTACACAGATTTAGTGCTAAATTTATAATTTTTTTTTACCACTCGAGAATTGATAAAAATGATCAATAATGCCTCCAAAATACCAAATTAAGACACCAAGACCTTGAGGAACACCATAGAAAAAGCCATGCTGTGATTTGGTGTAAAACACTTTTGATATTTTGAGATTTCTGCAAGAATTACATTTTCCGGCGATTAGATGCTGGCGAGCACTTCTGTTCTGGTAACTGCTCAGAAACCCGCTTATTGTCAATTTGAGCCTACTTCCAGACAAGCTAGCATAATATGGTTGTTACCAATGGATTCCATAGGATTTCTAGTTTCATATGATATCTGTACCTTTACTCTAGCTCTGAAACTGAACCTGCTAACCTCTGAAAGACCGCAGAGTCAGTCAGGATTGGTTAAATGTGGCTGTAGTGTGTAGAGTATGCTTGGTCTTACACTAAAGGGAACATACAGGTATATTAGCTATTAATGTGCTGCTTCCATATGTGGTGATATTACATTTCATGACTCACCCTCTTTCCCCATGGTGCACAGATCAGAGTGCCGTGCTGTGTTTATGGATGCCGGGATATTGCCTGTGCTGCCCTCAGGCCGTATTGGACATTTGTTATTGCTCCAAAATGTGCCGCTGCGTTCTTGCTTATCTGGTGTTTATTCTGAGCGTACCCTCTTTCTCTCTGTCTGTGTGTGTGTGTGTGTGTGTGTGTGTGTGTGTGTGTGCAGCTCCAGAGACTAAAACGCTCGCTGTCCTTCAAGACCGTCATGCGCAGCAAGAGCGTGGAGAACTTCTTCCAGAGGTCCTACAGCGACGCTCGCCTGCCCCCGGATTTCATCACCGAACCGCCGCCTCCTTCTCCCCCGCTGCTGCCCGGCTCTCCTCTCGTCAGCGAGCGCTCGCCGTCAGTTTCGCCGTCCCTCAGCCCCAACCCTTCCATCTCCTCCCACTCCCCCTCTCTCAGCCTCTCCCCGTCGCTGCCCACCAAGCCGCCCCGACCTCAGATCACCCACAGTTTCCAGGACCACATCTTTCGCAAGCCCACCAACTGCCACCACTGCAAGCACCTGATAGTGGGTAAGGTCCCCGATCTACTTCCTAGACTCTCTTTGCAGTTTTTTACAGGATTTCAGGCCTCCCTGTCTTTAGCCCTGTTCACACCTGGTATTAACATGCGTCCTGAGTGATCGGATCACAAGTGGACTGCTTTAAGTACAGGTGTGAACGCACTCAAGACGCATTGAGATCCGATCGCTCAGACCACATTCAGTAAATGTGTCCTGGGCCACATTAAGGACCGCCTACTCTACTGAGGTCCCGCTGGGCTCCGCAGGTTTCTGCGTTCCTCAGGTGAATAGACAGACAGACACGAGCGCTTGTTTGCCTCGCAGCATGGAAACGTCTTCTACTGTCAGAGATGTGTCGTGTTTTTGTTCCGCCCGTTCGCTCGCTCGCCCGCTCTCTGAAGCTCTGTTACCCCGCTGTTGTCTGGTAAAGACAACCGGTACAATAACCTTATATTTTGATATTAATAAATTGTACCAGAATTCACGAATATGTAGGATATTACTACTGACATTCATGTTATATTACGTCACAACATCTGCTTTATTAGCCGTGTGTTTATTACATATTTATTTGCATATAGAGCGGGGAAGTGAGATCAGATCACAAATGGTCACTGGAGACGCATGTGGAGACGCATTATAATGCCAGGTGTGAACAGGCGTACTTAGAGCTGTCCACTTGTGATCCGATCACTTTAGGATGCATGTTAATGCCAGGACTGAACAGGGCCTTTGTCTTCGTGGCAACTGTAACACCACCTATTGTGCTAAAATCATTTAACATTGTTATATAAAGACAATGTTTTATCACCACGGCAGGATTTAGGAGTCTATACAACTCCTTAAAGCAGAAGTTCGACCTTTTGGGAAATACACTTATTCACGTCCTGGCGGAGAGCTAGACGAGGATATCGTCTCATCTGAGTCTGAATTTCCCAAAATGTCAAACTGTTCCTTCAGGTACTGTAGCATGAAGATAATAGCATCACTTGTTTCAAAGAAGAAAAAAACACCCTGAAACAGATGATTTTTTAAACTACCTCACCTCACTAGCTGATCCTTTTTTTTCTGCTCCATTTAAGGAAAATTAGATTTCAAAGCAGCTCTCTCAGTGTTTAATCAGTAAAGAAACCATTAGTGATACAGATGTGTGAGTGCTCTCATGCCTAATTTGCCGCTTGTATGAACTATAGCTGCTGCTAGTATTTTTGCTGAATCTACTTCCTGTCACCATGATTGATTACAGACTCCAACCTGCTCCTCTGCTTTTTGCGCCTGTGGTGTTTTTTTTTTTTTTGCATACACTGTGGGTTTATTTATGTGATGCATCACCTCAATCTAGCTGCAGTCCCCAAACACAGTCCAGCCTCCTTGTTAGGCTGATGAAGTAGAGTCCATGTTCCCTCTTCAAAGTAAAAGCACTGTTTTTATCGAGCCATCCAAGTTGTTTGTTGTTTCTGCTCCATAATAGACCTGTCGATGTCATCCACGACAAATCCAGGAAATCTTTTCATCTTTGGTTTGCAGGATAAAAAGTGACTCAACCCCTTAATCGTTAAAAACATTCAACAATCAACAGAGGATTTGTCATCGCATAAAAAGATGAGAGGGGAACATCTCAATGCTCAGAGCACTTGAAAGATGAAAAAGCGAGATGACTCGATGCCAAATCGATTATGATTGAAATATCTCCAGCTGGTTTCCAATCTCTCCGGGTTGATTATGAAGCTGTTGGTGTCATTGCCAGCTTGATAGAACCACAACTCTTGATTACTCTCTACCTGAGCAGAGGGAAACCTGCTCATATGATCTGATCTGGTTTGTTAGGACTCTCTGTCTGTTGCAGATCTGCAGCCTGCTGTGTGTTTCTTTTCTTTTTTGTGTGTGTGGCTGCCTCCATGTGTGCGTGTCATCTGCTCTCATTCTCTCATCTCCGTCCCTCTCTGCAGGAAACTCCAAACAAGCTCTGCGGTGTAAAACATGCAAGATGGCTGCTCACCTGTGGTGCACCTCGGAACTGTCGCAGCAGCTCTGTCATGGGAAGGTGCGAATACACTCACTGACTTCTGATGATTAGATTTGATGCTCTTTTATATAACATTGGTAGTTTTACTCAACATAGTCATTGACTAAATGTCTTTGATCAACGTTTTATCTGTAATCTTTTTTTTTTTTTTTAATTTGGCGCCATTTTTGGCGCTAAGCAGTTGCGTTAAGACTTCATTTTAGAGACCTGCAAATTTCAGCGTGTGCGGCTCAGAGGGTAGAGCAAGTCGTCCACCAATCCGAAGGTCGGTGATTTGATCCTCGGCTTCTCCGGTCACATGTCGATGTGTCCTTGAGCAAAACACTTAATCCCAAATTGCTCCCGAAGGCTGTGCCATCGGTGTGTGAAAGTGTAGTATTTAGATTAGATCCTGATGGGCAAAGTTGGCACCTTGCATGGCATGCCTCTGCCATCACTGTATGAATGCGTGCGTGAATGGGTGAATACTGACATGTAGTGTAAAGTGCTTTGAGTGGTCGGAAGACTAGAAGATTACTGCCAAATTACCCCAATATTTACCTCAAAATGTATCGAAAATTACTTTATTATTTAATAATTATATGCTAGAATAGCATATAATTATTAAAATAGGGCCCTTAGTCTTGAGAAGCGGCTGTGCGCTGCTCTTCATCGGAGGTGAGAGACCAAAACTAATAGAAGACACTTCTGATCAGGCACAAATCTCACCATTGTGTGACTTATTGTCTACACAAATGTAACCTGGTATAGCTAATGTAATGATTCAGGGAGTTTTTGAAGAAGGGACCATAACAGCACAAGTTCCTCCTCCTCAGTTCAGTCTAACCTGCAATTTCTCTGATTTTCCCAAGACATTTTATCAGCCAGGTTATAAAAACACCGGCAACAATAACCAAGAAAGGTTATCCCTCCACCCACCCATGTGGCAACCCCTCCCCTCCCTTCCCACGATTTTGGATTGCAATCATGATTTGAAATACCTGAGCAGAAACACTATTACCATGGTAACTTTACCATGATGAACCTGGACTTCTGGATCACGCATTTTACCTGCACTTTGAAATTCATTTCGATGCATGTTGTGGGACAGTCTTAAGTACAGTGTTTAAATGAAAAACTTGATAAGAAAGTGGAAGTTTCAACTCACAGACTCAAACACTCTTGACCTGAGGAGTGTAGTGCAATTGGGAGTGATTTCAGACAGAGCTTTTGTGTTTATCCTCTAGTGCAGGGCAGAGGACATTAGCATGCAGCGAGAGGCGAGACCTTCTGAGAGGCACTCGGACAATTTTTAAGAGCACTGTGCTCAAAACGGCTCAGTGCAGTTAGATAGAAACGCACAAAGACGGAGAGAGGGCGAGCTAGGGGAGTGATGAGGGCAGCCAAAGGTAATATATCGTCAGACCAGAACTTGGATATCTTTACAGGAAAAAAGGTGTCTCGGAGTGTTTCTCTCGTCAACATAATATGACAAACTGAGTGGCTCATTTGCAAGTCAAGGCAAAAACAAACAGAAACACTTACTGTGCTGAATTCAGTGTGAAATTGCACCCGTACAGACACACACAGAATCACATATCCATGCCTGTGTGTAAGCCATGTGCATACTGTACGAGTAAGTGGCTGAGTAAATTTATCGTTCATAATTAGCAGCAAAGAGAGCTTCACGTTGCTTCAGTTTGTGACTCGAAGGCAGAAATGAACTCTTTATCCTGCAGTATGTGCATCACTCAGCGGATCTTGATGCCTTTCTGATTCAGTAATTTCCAAATTTCCATTAATGCTCTACATGGAGCCAGTTTCATCAGCTCAGCCTATAAACAAGAAGTAAACTAAAAATAAATCCTTCTTTCTGCTCTCCTCCATTAGTCTGGGGCGTTCAAGCGAAACTTCAGCTCGCCGATGCTCGTCAATGACCAATTGTCTGTCGTCAAGGAAGTCCAGCCGAGCCAAGGTGAGCGTACCCTGAGTGTCTGCGTGGGTGTGTTTTATGAGTGAGTGCACACGTGCATTGTTATGTATGCGTCCCATGTGCTTTTGTTTCGTGACGTTGCTCTCGTCTAGCCATTTGGTTTATTTGTAGATTTCTCTGTGTGCTTGTGCATGCCACTGAAATAAAACCCAGAACTGTCTCCATCTCACCTGACGACCGAGGAAGTGGGAAAATATAAAGAGGAAGAACAAATTCAGCTTCTCTTGGAGGCTGACGGACGGTCTGCACCCTGGAAGTATGTGAATAAATATTTATAAGTTCTAATGTTTATGTTTTTATATTTCTGTTTATGCTTTGTACTGTTTATCCTTGGACTTGATGAAGGGTATTACTTCGTTGTCTGGCATGTTTAAAGCAACGTTGAATAGAGAGGTGAAGTCCTCTCCCCTTCCGGTGGACACCATGGGACCTTATTATGGAAAAAATATGAATGGGAGTCAAAGGCGAGAGACAGATATGTTTTTGATCCCATGTGAATTGTGCCATGAATCACACATATGATGTTGGTCAATTTAAAACATCATTTTTGCAAGTCGAGAAAGTCTCAGTTTGTCGTAGTATCATTTAGTTTTGTGTGAAACCGCTCAGTGAACTACATCTCTCGTCTCGCACAATATACTTCACCAACACTAGCTAGCTAACTAACTTCCACACACAGATGAAACATTATCTTACCTGATGTGTTTCATCCGGCGACTCCTGGTCTTTTTATCATCCGGGAAGAGAAAGAACGATCAGACCTGTTGCTGGTGTGAGTACATCACAGTACGAAATAGAGAGGCACACTTTTGGGTGTATAGTCTTCCTAATTATGTATTTTTACAGTCTTATACTTCAACAGATTTACAACTGCGACTTTCTTGACTTGCAAAATTATCTTTTAAATTGACACACACCATATGTGTGATTCATGGCGCAATTCAAACAGGATCGCCGTTGACTACCGTTGATATTTTTTCAGAAATACGGTCCCATGGGGTCCACCAGAAAGGGGTAGGGCCTCTTCTCTCTATTGCTGCTTATTTTCTGATTAGTAACTAGCTTTTTGCATCATAACATCCCCCTCTATTTCACCAAAACCACATTTTGAATACAAATCATGTTTTTACTAAGTGGTAGACAATTATGGAAGTAAACAAATCTGACGTTCCCTTGTTGTGTCTTTGTCAAGTAAACCTGCTGAAGGTTGAAACACAGTCTGTTTTGTCCCTAAAAGTACCTGAATTTGTTCTTCCTTTCATCATCATCTCTGAATGGGAGCTTGTTTTTCTTTGTCATACCTTTTGGATGAACATCTGTGTAGGTGATACAGTCCTTCATCTCACATACTGTATGCCTCGCTGAATCAGGGTTAGCACCTCGTGCTGTCACTTCCTCGCACCGTCCATGAATCAGGGTACAATTGACCTACAGCTCTGTCATCGCCCCGAGCTGAGCGCCATGACGCCTGGGACTCTGCCAGGGCCAGCTGAGACTACAACCTGCCAAAACTCACAATCACACATTGCAAAGTGTCCTCATAATTACGCTAACTAAAGGCTTGGAAAAAATCCAAAATACATTTTTACACACATTAATATTAGCTGGCATTTTTTTTTATGAAAGGATTTACTTACAGACCCTGTAATTTCACATCAACTCCCTTTTGGCAAAGCAGTTTATTGTGTCATATTAAACCTCATTTATGAGCGGGAGCGTCTAATAGCTGCAGGAGTGAAGTACTTAACAGTAAACGCTTTAAGCTGCAATCTTTCAATGTCAATTAAAATCTGATTATAGTAGAGCTGTCAGTCGATTGTAGGCGATATTACGCACCTTAAGCAAAACTAAAAGAAATGGTCAACCAATTCTTTTAATTTTGCTTAACGGTGCTGTTTTGACAAAAACGATTAATTGATTATTTGGCAGTTGGGCTACCTCTCGTCTCGTAAGAGCCTGGAAGACGTTTAAATCAGGCAATAAAAAACATAAAATAAAAACTAGGGCTGTCAATCGATTAAAATAGTTAATCGCGATTAATCGCAAATTAATCACACATTTTTTTACCTGTTCAAAATGTACCTTAAAGGGAGAGTTTTCAAGTATTTAATACTCTTATCAACACGGGAGTTGATAAATATGCAGCTTCATGCAAACGTATGTATATATTTACTATTGGAAATCAATTAACAACACAAAACAATGACGGAAATTGTCCAGAAACCCTCACAGGTACTGCATTTAGCATAAACAAATATGCTCAAATCATAACATGGCAAACTGCAGCCCAACAGACAACAACAGCTGTCAGTGTGTCAGTGTGCTGACTTGACTATGACTCGTCCCCAAACTGCATGTGATTATCATAAAGTGCTCATGTCTGTAAAGGGGAGACTCGTGGGTACCCATAGAAACCATTTTCATCACATATCTTGAGGTCAGAGATCAAGGGACCCCTTTGAAAATAGCCAGTTTTTCCTCACCAAAATGTAAGCGAGTTTGGAGCGTTATTTAACCTCCTTGGCGATAAGGACATGG
This sequence comes from Sebastes umbrosus, assembly GCF_015220745.1. Lineage (NCBI taxonomy): Eukaryota > Metazoa > Chordata > Actinopteri > Perciformes > Sebastidae > Sebastes > Sebastes umbrosus. Next base: position 21,147,576 of record NC_051282.1, on the reverse strand, counting down.
TTGGTACCAATGGATTCCTTTGGATTTCTAGTTTCATATGATACCAGTATCTTCACTCTACCTTTAAAACTGAACCCGCAACAACCTAAAAATCGCAATTTGCGTTAATGCATTATTTTCATGTTAACTTTGAAAGCCCTAGATTATACCAATTGAAATATATACATGGATTCGTTCATTTATTGAAGTTTGTCAAGGTAAGCTCAAGTCAAAGGGTTGATAAAGGTACATATGAAGAGAGATGTGAAGCCATATCACATATACGATCCTCCGCTCGGCACTTAAAAGAGAGCTGAAGGTCAGAGACTGTGAAAATATTTATTTGTATAGAGGAGTAGAGATTCTCTGAGCACGACTGTCTGTTTACTCTCTTCCCCCGCTTAATTAATTGCTCTTTGCAGAAAAGCCTCCTGCACTGAAAATGCTACAATCAATTAAAGCACACTTGAGCTTTATCACCTCTGAATACGTACACTTATATGCACCATAGTCACATTAAGCACACTAGTCTCGCTGCAGGATTTCTGTTAATGTTTGTTTTATTTATCACCCGACGAGAGCATGGAGGCACTGACTGCAATATGAAACAGAAAAGCATTACGACTTCATCCTGCACACACACACACACACACAGACACAGACAGAGCGCTTCAGGCCTGGCAGAAAAAATTCATTCTGCCCTCTTTTCGACTTGTGTTGAGCTGGGTGGAAAAAGGAGCAGAAAATTTAATTCCTAACTTCAGAAATACTGTGATAGCACCGAGCGCTGCCATCTACATGAAATGTAGCAGAGAAGGCTTTCTGAGGATTTCCATATTTTAAATCTCATCTCTTATTCCCTTTCTACTCAACTACAGCTCCACGGCTATTAAAACTAAGACACATCTCCTGCCAATAAGTAAATGTATAAATAAATCACAGCGTGTAGAATTATTGGAACGTCTTGATATCTCCTTAACGTCTGGCTGCTGTCCTCTGTCAGATCTAAAGTGGGTCACTTGGGTCCAGGACTGTTATATTTAGACCTTCTGGTTCCTTCAGATTGGCACAATAATAATGATGTACAGTGTAATCTCAGCATGTTGCCCAAATTGTGTGAGGAGCTGTGTCTTTGCCTGAATAATCTATTTTTGTAAATAAAGTGAACCTACGAAAGTGTGTGTGTGTATGTGTGGTTTCAGAGGCGACGCAGAAGCGTGTAGACCCCGTGTATGCCGCCTTGCGCTTTGGGACGTCCTTGGCACAGATGAGCCGCTCCAGTTTTGGCAGTTTGTCAGAGTCGCCAACACGCAGCCTGGTATGACATCATCACCCTGTGGTCAGGGGGTAGAGGACAGTACGATCAGTGTGATTAACACATAAACGTTTTTACGACATTAGATCACTCACTGGTGAAGTATTGAGACCAAAGGTAGAGCAGTGATTAGCACAACACTCCCTAGTTTGTAGCGCTGACACATTTTGTAAAAACTTTAGAAATATTTGCCAGAATTGGCTGGATGATTTTAAAGTAGGGATGCACCAATACCCGGATCAGATATCGGGCTGATACTGACTCAAATAGCTGGATCGGATATCGGTGACAATGGGTCCTATTCAATTTGATTCTATGTTTATATTATATACACATTACATACTGGAATGTTTAAGTTTTGACTAATTTGTTGCTACATCAAACCTGAATTGTAATTCCTGTTAATTATGAAGATTTTTTACCAAGTTGCTGGTGTACGATTTATTATTTGAATAATAAATAATTCAGTAAATTTGTATTCATGTATTTATTTGTTACATTTAGTTTTACAAATTTAAGAAAGCAATGTTTAAGTTAAGCCTGATGTTGCGTTACACATAAAATAAAGATCCCAGTCACTTCTACACAGAGAGGCATACAGCTTATTAATTAAACACCGGTATCGGATCGGTACTCGGTATCGGCCGATACCCAAAGCCCAGCTATTGCTATTGGTATCGGGACTGAAAAAGTCGGATCGGTGCATCCTTATTTTAAGGATAACTAAGCAATTGAGCTTTAAAGGAATAGTTTGACATTTTGGGAAATATGTGTATTCACTTTCTGGCGGAGAATCAGATGAGATGATTGCCGTTGAAGTGTTGCTCCAGCGCTCGTTGACGTAGTTATGTCGTGAAATAGCACTGAAGCTAAAGTTTACGTACTTATTTTAAGGTCAACCATCATGTTTTTTCCTAAACCCAACTAACTGGTTTTGTTGCTTACACCTAAGTGAGTGGTTTCGGCTACTGCACCTTCATACAGGCGTGTACTATTCACGCCTCAGTGAGGCAAAACGTGACACTGACACGCTTTGATGGACGGATGGGTCTATTACACGCTTTGGTGTGATACCAGGTTGCTTATCTTCTCCGCTAACGAATGAGAATGATAAGAAAGCGAATGAGGCAACGTAATTCCCAAAATGTCAAACTTGATTGAAAATTAATTTCAAAGCTTTTCAGAAGTTTCCTCTCTTCTGAGGTTGTGCTAGTCCCCTGCTTACTGTAAATCCAACTTGGCATATGGTGAAGTGTTATAATTGAGCACCAGGGTATCAAGAGGAGCATAATGGACGACACTGGTCTCTGTGTTCTTCTCATTAAACATGTAGTTGAACCAGTGTCCCTAGATCCCCCAAAACGTGTTTCATACATGACGGTATATATCTCATGTATGCAGGTCTACTGATCTGTGTGGTGTACATTCTGAATAATTCAGCGCAGAGAAAAGTGTCACTCCCGACTATCGAGTGCACCCTCTTTGACATCCTGGTGCTAACATTTTCCTCTCTATTTCCTCCGTTGATAAGGGGGAGGGAGGTGAGGAGATGCAGCAGAGACAGTGCAGCATGGAGGAAGAGATAACTCAGGAGACAGGGGGTAAACACTGCTGCTGTGTGTCCGTGTCTCCATGTATGTGGAAAGGCATATGCGTTGTTTGGCCATGCCCGTGTGTGTCTATGCATACGTTGTGTTTACCTGTGCATGTCTGTCTGTGTGAGCGAGAGAGAGACTTGCTTGTGAAAAATGGCCTGCCTGATTAAAATGTGTGGATGCGTGCATGTCTGACACCTTCTAAGAAAAATTTCTCGCCACCCTCAGACATCCCCGACCCCGACGACGAGGTCGAGAAGGAGGAAGACGAGAGCGGCAGCCAAGATCAGGCTGCTGCAGAAGCTCAGCCTCTTGCAGAAGCTCTGCCTCCTGACGAAGCTGAGACTCCTGCAGATGCTCAGACTCCTGGAGAGGAGAGCAGTTTGATGGTACCGCTCTTTTAAATCACCCTGTACAGACTTGATGTTTTCCCCCTCAAGTGTTTATCTCTGTCTCACGCTGTCCCTGTGTCTCCTTGTGTCCAGGTGCCAAAGCGCATTGAAGTTCACTCCATCCACACCTATGTAGCGCTCTACAAGTTTCTGCCTCAGGAACAGAATGACCTGGAACTTCAGTGAGTAAAAAGCCACACAGACCTCCTTTGGGCAAGCACCCTCATGTGTGTGCACATGCTGGAGTGCTTGTGCGGCATTGTGTTTTCGCTATTATGTGTATTTTTGCCCGGGCTGTTTGTTCCTGCAGGATGAAAATGTCCCCACCATCTGCAGAGGACGGTGGCGGGGCGCCCTTAAGGACGACTAATTATAAACTCAAAGCCCATCACTGTCCCCTTACAGAGCTAGAGACTGAGCTGTGTGCCCAGCAGGGGAGAGGATAAAGACACTGAACAACTGAGAGATGAAAGGGCGGACAGACATAAGGGGAGATGGCATGAAGCTAAAGATTATCATAGACAGAGAGAGGGAGAGGATGGGAGAAATAGGCAGAGAAAGCAAAGTGCAAACATAGAAATAAAAGCTATTTAAGATGAGGAAGGATGAGAAAAGAGAAGAAAGGAAGAACAGAGCACTCAAATGAGGGCAAAATGTGTGAGTATGCATGGTTAGGGGACAACAGTGGTAGATCCGTGGGACTGTTAACCGACATCTTTGCTATGTGTATGCATTTAGCATAAAAATACGCTCAAATCATAACATGGCAAACTGCAGCCCAACAGGCAACAACAACTGTCAGTGTGTCAGTGTGTTGACTTGACTATGACTTGCCCCAAACTGCATGTGATTATCATAAAGTGGGCATGTCTGTAAAGGGGAGACTTGTGGGTACCCATAGAACCCATTTTCATTCACATATCTTGAGGTCAGAGGTCAAGGGACCCCTTTGAAAAAGGCCATGACACTTTTTCCTCACCAAAATTTAGTGTGAGTTTGGATCATTATTTAACCTCCTTTGTGACAAGCTAGTATGACATGGTTGGTACCAATGGATATATATATATATATATATATATGATACTCAAATCTTCACTCTAGCTTTAAAACTGAGTCCGCTACAGAATAGAATTTGCGTTATCACGTTAACTTTGACAGCCCTAATGTAACCTAATGAAAGCATAATGTGTCTCTGTGCTTCTGTCAGGGTTTGACCAGTATAGACTGCAGAAGACCAAATCTACACAATATTTTGGAAGGAATCATGTATCTTTTTAAGTTAATGATTTCTTTGTAATTTGGCCGATCGCCCATGTTCAATATTAGGGAACAATTATTGTATCCAGAGTGGATACATTAATTGTACAATTGCAGAACTAAAACATAAAATATTAGCACTCAGGTTGTTTGAGTTTAAAAGCCCTGCACACCCACACAGGTGTTTTGAGTTGTTCTGGCAGATTTAATGGAGCTGCGCTGGTAATTAAGCTCACCAAATCTCCATTTCTGTGACCGAAATCACTCTTTATTCGTTCTACATTGCACTACATTTACACTCTGCCATTATATTTGAGTATAAGAGTGAATGGTTAATGTGTGAAATGTATGCACTATGTAGTGCCCATGAAAAAAACAGGTCTCACAATAAAATGAAAAAAGCAGGGTCCATGGCATGTTCACTATTGAGTAATGTGTCTAATCTATCATTATTTCTATTGTGAAAGAGTGAACGAGGCAGTGATTTCAGACACATGCACTAATAAGAGTGATGAAGGAGTAAATTGCCCCACCCTAACAGGTGCAACACAACTAACCCCAATCCCAATGTCCACATTCAGAGACTCACAGACTTTGAGGCCCGAAAAGTCTGTGAGGGTTTAAGGCTGTCCCACTGTTCAATCGTCAAGTGCATGAGAGCTCTCTTGCAAACATTAGGCTTGTTCGCGATGAGCCAGGCCTACACAGAATCGATCACCGGCGATCGACGCACAATGCATGCCGGTTAGATTTGTGTCCGACTTGCTCTGATGTTGTGCACACGTGAGCAACGATAACTTCACGAGATCAAAGCGCCCGCAGTTTTTAGAGCCAGGTACCGCAGTTGGCAGTTGTAGTAACCTACAAATCGGATCTAACAGGATGTAACTTTTCCTGTGACTTCCTGTAAATTCTTTGAAGGCTGCTGGAAACTGTCCAACTTGACCGCAGCTTCTTGTCAACACCCCCTGCTGCTGCTCACGCCTGATCTCGTCCACTTTCCTATTTTGAGCCCTTTATGAACACTTTCCATTAGTCCCTATTTCTGCGGACTTTACCAGGGGAAGCTCATAGGCGTTAAATAAAAAAAAAGGTGAACAAAGAGGACGGCATATTGGTGTTCAGCCTGGCATATTAAATTAACACAGAAACATTAACATTAAGGATTTAAGATGGAACATAAAAACAGTTTGCAAATTGATTATTTGGCAATTAGGCTTACTCTGGTCTCATAAGAGTCTGGAAGACGTTCAAATCAGGCAGTAAAAAAAACAAACCAATTGGCGTTGTCAAGGTAATGTGATATGTTGCCACAAAGTGCTCTCCCATTCGTATTTATACCATTTCAAGCCCTTGCAGCCTCTAACACTCAACCATTTACCAGTTGATGTCAGTAAAGTCCCTGAGGGTTCAGGGCTTACGGCCTCAGGGGTGACATTGGGATTGGGCCAGTGTCAATCAAGCACAGACTTCACCATATTACCACAGTCCTGAGGACAGCAGAGGCCTAATTGGGCAAAATAAGTCAAAACACCTGATTGTAAAATTGGTGTGAGTAAACGATAGACCTTTTTCCCAGCAGACAGTTTGGCTTGTCGTAGCAGGAAAACAACAGATGTACTTTATAACATTAAAAATGACTGGATTGGACTAGTTCCAGTGGCTACCTTGTGATTGACAGGACATTACCACGGCGTTGTCCGGTCTGGGAGTTGTCTGCGTTTTCGTCTTAGATCTTTAACCCTTTCACAGTTTGTTTTCAGTTTGTGAAAGTTAATTGTAACATTTTTGGTCACCTAAAAAAACTCTTATTCAGTGTTTGGTTTTACTTGGCTCCACCGTCTTGTGTCACATCTGGTTGCAAAAAACCAAGATGGCGACGGCCAAAATGCCGAAATCATGGCTTCAAAACCGTAGCCCTCAAACCAATGGATGATGTCACAGTGACTATTGGTGCTTTCAAATGGGGTCGTGTTTACCGTGTTCACGAGAAGAGTATGAACACCCCCATCTTGTGGTATTCAAGATCTTGTAAGAGGAAAGTTTCTGAAAGCTCTGAGTTTACGAGGTGTGACGTGTTTGTTGATGTTGTCAGAAATGGCGGAGGCCTTGGAAGTTAATTTTTCGGTGCATAATAAGTGAATATATTGTAAAATATTTTTGTAATTGTATAATAGGTCTGAGGAAAATGTTGATATTCCCAACGGCCTCATCTTTTGCCTCTGCTATGCCTTTGGATCTAATGCATTATGTTACCCACTTGCTAGCTTGCTAAATTCTTAGCCTCTGTGGCTTCGAGACGCCGACAGCCATGTTGTAAAGATAAGCTCACGAGTTTCCTTGGAAAGCACCAATTGTCCACAGTCTATGGTTGGCTCACTGTTATGGTTGGGACACTGGATGTATCGTTAACAAAATTTGTTTCATCTGCACATTTCCTGCTTTCAAAAATCAAAATGCCTGCTGGGAATTGTTTTGGTTAGGGTTTGATTTTGGGGTTTATTTTTCTATTTTCCCCAACAAACACGGTACCTTGCTTATGTTTAATCTTGCAGTTTGAAGGGGAAGTAAGATTGGTTTAGCTTTATTCATAGATTTTTATAGGATCAAGTAGCAGCTCCTCTCAAAAGTAGGAGAGGCTGAACGTTTAATACTTTCTACTCTTTCGACTATAGTTGCCAGTTTTCATTTTCCCTCATGGAAAACACACCACATCCAAACCCTCGCTGGCTGTGGGTTCACAGAAACAGGAAAAACTGATGCAACATTTGATATATTATGACCAAATGTTAAGATTGTGACATTTTTCTGACACATGAGCAAAGCTGCCGTTCCCACAGACATCAGTTAAACTAGGCTAATCCCACTGTTCAACCTTCAAACTGCACACAGAGACCTAAAAGAGACCTATAGAGACCTATTTTTGATATAGCCAAAAACCAAACTATATGCAGAATAAATGTTTCATATCTAATAAATGGCCAGTGTCAGTTGAGATATGTGGGTCTCACCCTAGTTTGTAAATTTATGCAACTGTGTGCAAACTTATGTGTTGGTGAGCGATGATCATATAGGGCAGTAGTGAGAGCAGACACCCAGGAGACGCGACGTATACAGAAGTGCATTTGGGGCAGCAGTTTGTACCTGTGTATCTAGGACAGTGTGTACACTGTGTGGGTAGAAAAGTCTCATCAAAAGCTGGTAGCATCATTAGCATTCAGGCCAGGTTGGCTGCAGATTAGGACCAGCCTTCACCACTGCAGTAGACGCTACAGAGTCGTATTTCATGTAGACCTCCTGACTTTGGTGTCGGCTGCTCTGTAACCTCTGCAGAAGGACACAAAGACTCATTTTAACCTCCACAGCTTTGTAACCGTGGGTACAACAGCCTTCCGTGGCAGTCTGATAATGTAATCTTTTGTCCTTGCACTCAACTCTATCCTTGCCTCGTTCATCTCCACATCATGTATCCCATCCTCCTCTACCCTTTTTCCTCTCCACCTCATCACCTCCCCTTCATGCCTCCTTTTTTATGTGTCTTATCTCCTCTAGTCCCGGCGATCGCGTGCAGGTCACCGACGACTCTAACGAAGAGTGGTGGAAGGTGAGTGATAAATCATTTCCAAACATATATGTGTGTGTTGGTGCGTACCTGTGTGCATTATGTGTATTCGAGTGCACAGAAATGTGTGTGTGTACATTTATCGTGCTAATTCAAGTCTGTAAACAAGCCTCTAATGCACAACACCTGCTCCACTTTTGCCTGTCATAAACACGCAGGCAGACACAGACAGAAATAGAACATAATTTCCTCTGAAAATTACCAAGAGTTTAACATAATGAACTTGACCAGTGTAGCAGCCTCAAGAGGTCTTTATTGAGTCTGTAATGAGCGTCACTCGCTCCCGATGGAAACAAACGTGCGTCCGTGTGCGTCCGTGACAGAAAAAGGAAGACGCACGCTGTATCTTCCATCAGCGGACCACTATTTACTAGCACTTATGTCACCTAAAGTGAAGCAGCAGTCATTAAAACACTTTAAATCAACACTGCCGCTCCGAGGAACCTCTGAATTATGTATAATTTGTGAATCATCTGTTCATCACTAATGTATGGTTTATGAATCACTTTGATACACACATCAACACCTGAGGCAGGGGATGATAAACTGTGAAATATGGCTGCACACTGAACACTAAAACATCATCTGTTTTCACCAGCAAGCAAAGCGCCATAATCTGCTGTTTCTTTAAATACACAGAGAATTAATTTGACATTAAGGTGAAGCAATTTCTTGTCGGCATTTAAAAAACAATTATTACCTTTAATTTGTATAATCCAAGCATTCTGTCTTCTTAAATAGTTTCTTGTCTCTGCAGCCATGATGATTCGTCACTGCACAGTCAGAAATGTGTTGCCGTCTGTCTCACTTTGCTTTTAATTTCCCATTACTATTCAGAACGGAGGAACTCTTTGTTTCTACCAACTTTAACAGATGATGACTACTCTGAAACATTTCAGTACGTTCAGAAATGTTCAGCTGGTCTGGACTTCTGTTTCAGACAGAACAGACATTCATCAGCAAAACAATTAAAACTAATGCAGACTCAATGGATCGGTAACCATGAAAAAAACAGCTGTGAAACTATTTCAGTACTTTATAAACAGTATGTAATGGTCCTCTGATTGTACTGTTATCCTGTGTTTTTCAGGGCAAGAGTGGCGACAAAGTGGGCTTCTTCCCTGCCAACTTTGTGCAGCGGGTCCGGCCAGGAGAGAGAGTGTGGCGGGTCGTCCAGGGTTTCCCCGGTAACCGAGGGAGAGGACACATGGCCGTGAGGGAATCCCAGGTACACCAATATTATCAGACCGTTTAATGACTTTTTCTTCCACTCATTTATTTTTATACCCCTTAAAGGTTTAATAAACCCTCTCAATCATCACATATGCCCCACTAGAAGTTTGTGGTGGTGGTGGTGGTGGTGTCTGTTTCTGTCCTCTGCCTGTATTTTCGTCTTATTTTGCTATGTTATGGACTCTTCTGGGCGTCTGCAACCAGCCTTTCAGCCCCACGTGGGCGTGTAACCCCCAGCTAATAACAGCGCGCAGGGTGTGCAGCCCTTTTATGTCGACAAATACCGCCACTCTGACACGCCCTTCGGCTTCTGATACCGAGGCATTAGCCCCCCTTTAACTCTGTCAGATACTGACGGATGAGAACAGGGCCCTGTACTAGAAAAAAGCAAGTTCAACAGACCCGGGGTATCTTCTCGTTATCTGGCTTAACTAACCCTAAGAAACGAGATCCTGCTACGACAGTCCTGACAGTGGTTAGCCTACCACCTCGGTAAATCAACCCGGGGTTTCTCAGTCTGGCTGTGAGCGCGTTTACATGAAAGGGGCGGTGTTTGCAGCATCTGACTAATCACAAACATGGAGAAGGCTACTGTCAGCGGAGCGGCACGTTTTTTCAAAGGAAGAGGAAACTGTTATATTGGACAAATACAAAGAACACATAATCCAGTCTAAAAGTAACACAGATGAAGCTGCCAGATGTAAGAAGCACAGCTGGCGTAAATTCCCAGACTTACTAATGTAACGGAATACTCACAAGTCGGATATATTCGTCTAGATGGGGAAGTGATATATAAATAGCTGAAAATAGAATAAATTAATAGATTACACTTCATTATGCTCTTTGTTAACAATATGGTGTGTATGACTGTTTCAGCCTTCTTTCAGCTGTGTTCCTGACTCCTGTGGTGTGAAATGGACTTGAGAGCAAATAAATAAATATTTTAAATAAATATTTAAAAATAGATATAAAAGAATAATTCAAAGCGGTAAACTCCCACAGCATGCAGCCAGCTGTCCTTACTGCATTTGGCAGTTTGAACTGTGTTGCTTTTAGCCTGGATTCTGACTGCACCTTCTTCGTATTTGTGTAATATTATCGTATGATCTGCGCACCGAGCTCTGATTGGTCAGTAGGCGGTGCTTTTATACGAGTTGATCTCTTATCTCAAACATAACCTGCTCCGGAGCAGATTAGGTGTTCAGCATAAAACTCAGGGTTAACCATGAAGTTGACTCGCAAACCTCAAATCCTGCTTTTATAGTACAGGCCTCAGGTTGTGTATTGTTATGTACATGTCCTCCAGACCGTGTCTGTCCTTGACCAAAGGCTGCGTTCATTCAAAATCTGGCAACTCTGCACCTTCCCGCCGAGTTGTGCACAGCTGTGGTCGTGTATATTTGTGCTTTAGAACGTAACCGCCGTGAAACAATCAGAAAATAACCTTATCTGGAGCAATGGTTACATATTATACCTTTAAAGACCTACACAGACATTTTGGGCCTCTCAATCGTTTGTCACCTTACTTAGTTTGTGATGATCTATTTGTGGTACCCACTTTATGCTGTGCAGAGTTGCAGGGGGCTGGAGCCTATCCCAGCACACACTGGGGTACATCCTGGTCAGGGCGTGATCAAAGGATTAACACCAAAATTATCTCTGTGTCTGTGTGTCGACTATAAGACTCATTATTTCCATTATTTTTTTACAGACTTTCAGCAAGAAATTACACTGATTCTTTTTTTTATATCACTTTCAACCAATTCTCACCCACAATTATGTCCCCACACATCCAACAATTCCTGTTGCAACAAGACCCAGTGCATTGTTATCTACATTAAGGCTAAATCCACACAAACATTTTTGTTTTAAAACACATTAAAACACCGTTTCTGCCCATCCAAACTAAAACGGCATCAGCAGCATTTTCTAAAACGCTGGAGTAGTGTGGAAGCTCAGCATAAATGTAGCAAAAGTTATGCATTTTAAAATGAAAACGTATTAGTATGGATGTAGCCTAAGAGGTTCTCTTTAGCACAGGTCAAAAAATATTTTTGTTATCACAAAATGAAAAGAAAAAACACAAATGAGCTGCTGATTTCGCTCCAATTTCTAAATTATAGTATTTTTAAATTCCAATTATTTACCCAGGTTTTGTGTTTTTTTTTTTTTTTATTTATTCAAAATTAATTGTGACAAATTAAGATATACTAAGCATAAATTACATTGAATGACTGCAGGCAACTGGCACTACCTGCCGGCACTGTTCATTCACATATTAAAAGGAAGATTATGATATCAAGTCCCATAATTTTCTGCCAAAATAGATATACCTGTTGGTAATTCCCCCAACACCCACCTATGTTCTTGAAGATCTATTAATGTGTCAAATTAATTTAGTATCTGTTACTTTATAGAAAATAGAGAACTCAGTTTCTGTCTGGTTTTAGATCTGTGTGGGGAAGCAGGAAGACGGCGAGATGTTTCTGAAGCTGAGCAGCGGGAAGAAGAGAGGGCTGGTCCCAGCTGACTCCATAGAGGAGATCTGAGCCTCTGTGCTCACATCGCCATCCTTCCTCTTCTACTTCCCCCTGGGAGGCTTCCCTCTTCAGACCGTCACCTCCACCCCTCCTCCACCCCGCCCTCTGCCCTCTCCATCCTTTCCTGACTGACTTAAACCAAACACAGATAAACTGGACGAGAACCACACACTTCTCCAAAGAGCTGGAACCACCGCCCCCGATGGTTTCCAGTTGAACTGATCTAATGTACAGTTATGCAGTAGTCCTGCTTTCAGAAAGGAACTGTTTCTCAGCAGTCTAGTTTTATCTTTTCCGATACAAAAATCAATGTTTAGTTAGACAAAGTGCTTTAAATATGCTTGCCAGATGCCGGTTCACGTCTAAAAAAAGACGTCTACCAACGTGGGAGGAGGCTGAGGCCTGTCATGGGAACATGATGCCTCTTGTTAGCATCCTTTTCTTGTTTCTGCCCACTCCGCGTGTCTCATCCCTATCTGCTCATGTCAGGGTCTGTGGCCTCGGGACTGCATTCAGCTTCATGGTACTAACATGAGGCAACTTGCCAAGGACAACTTCTGTCAGCCAGAGAGAGCTGCTGCCATTCAGACAGAAGAGGAGAATCAGATGAAAGGAGTAGACACGATCCGAAAATCCTCAGCAGTGTCAGGCGGAGTTATAACTGCACTCGCCAACTTGAGAGTGCAGAAATGAGAAGATTTTCAAAGAGAAATTGGGAGGCTCTGAGGATTCACAGGAAACTCAAACTGCAACTTTTCCCACTGACTTTTTCAGTATAATATAACGATGAAAATGTGGTACAAAAAATGAGTCAGCATATTTTATTTTCTGGTAAGAGAGCATAAATCAGCTGGTGGACCCAAGGCTCCACAGAAAGGTCAACTCAACACATTTTTGCAAAACACACCCTTTTAAACTATTCTACAAGATACTTCCAGGAATTTCTTGAAAATCTTCCCTTGCCTTTTCATTTTGATTAATCCATACAGGAATAAGTGTTGGTGTAAAGTATCTTGTTGGTAACTCAGAAACAGCAGTGATTGTCTTGTGTTGTCTTATTGTTTTAAGCTAAGATGATGCCGGAGAAATCAAAAAGGAAGGGAGATGAAACTTGCGAGTCTCTCTAGGAAAACAGAAATGGTTGTCCTCCCTCGTTTGTCTGGTTATCGAGAGCGTTGAGGAAGACCTTCCAAGTGTAACAGTGGCAGCTGCTGTTCCTATGGTTTCACTCGACAGGCATAAAAGGGTTGCTTTCTGCAGAGGACCCGCCGAAGAGCCGCAGTGGGTGTTGCAAATGCTGCACAGCATTATTACACGACTTCACCAGAGCTGGAGCAGTGGGAAATAAACCAGAAAAACAACACAACGGGGACTCTTTCTGACCGTGACGAGGAGTCTAAGTTTCACTGACAGCTTTGGAGGAGGACGCAGGAAAACCGAGGTAGGAGGAGGTGCAGCGAGAGGAATGACATCAGCGTTGAGACCGTTATGAGTCAGTGTGTGCATGCAGGTAGTGTTGTACCCATGGGTGCACCAGTCATCATCGATAAAATGTCAGCCTGTCATCTCCATCTTCTGCTCCCCGTTTGGCCTCTCGCGTCCTCTCTTTTTTTGATGCGGCTGTTCAGTTATGACTTAAGTGAAGGCATCTTTTTTTTCTTGTACTGTATGGAGGTACACTTATAATGGTTTGAGCGTCCATCGATTCATTCAACCGTTACTTACGAAACAAGTTTGATGCATTGAAAAGGACACCTTGTTCCAGAGAGACGCACGAACGTGAAGAAAATATTTGAAGCACAGAATGCAGCAGTAGAATGATGAAATGATTGAACTCATGTCTTCTTTCAGAGCACACAGATCGAGCTAATACGATCCTTCTTTAGTCTACATTTCAATATATGTGAACGCCTTTAGAGACTGTGAGAAATAAACTTCTCTTCTTCTTGTAATAATGAGAATAGCACTTTATTTTGTGTCATAAGTTGTCCTTTTTGTTGAAGTATCTCCTTCATAGTGATAGCTGTCGTATTCAACAATACTTTTCCTGCAACTTCATGAGAACTGAGAACTACACGACAATACGACCATCGTGGAGAAAAATGGCGTCAAAGCAGAACTGGATTTATGATTTTTACCCATGTAAACCCTTTGTTATTGTGTCTAGTTTTATGTAGCATCTTGTGTTCACACCTTTGAGAATTCAAATTGTTAAGTATGTGTTTGGATGTATCCTGAGTCCAGAGTCATTGGTTGGCCACATACCTCAATAAAAGATCTTTACAAAACAGTTTCTGCCTTTCTCATGTATGCAGATGACATGATTGCACACGTGTGGATGCTGTTTATCACACAGGTTTGCATGACGGATAGCATTTGGTGTTTTCTGCATCTGTAATGAGATTCAGATAGCGGGGAGCTCCTATATAAGGCTGCTTTAATGGCGATATTTATTGGCATCCATGCATAATGCACCATCCTCCATCGTCCAAACAAACACTGCTGTGCACAGAGGAATGCCAAAATGATGAAAACACACCCAACATAACTATCACGTACTGTCACTGCTGGAGGGAGAGCAATAAAGATATTTTCATTTAATGACACACATAAACCAGAGGAAATGTAATGGCATTTTCAGCAAACAACAAACCAAATCAAATCAAAGAAACCAACACTGATTGGTTTTACTGATTTGGATTTATTTGGACCAAAAATAAAAAATATTAATTCACTCACTCAATGGTGAAATTTGTTTGTCAGCATAGCTAATTGTAGAGCCGTCTGTGTGTAGCTGAACAGCTGAACACTGTTGATCCTCAAGAGTGCATGTTATGTAGCATAAATCCTGAGCCAAACAGCTGCCTTCAAGTTAAAAATAATTCATATTTACACCTGAATTTAAGCTGCTATTGAAAGTATATATGCGTACGTTCATTCTCTAGTTGATGTGAATGATCAGATGACTCAACCTGTTTTCATGTTCAAGCTATTATCACACAAGAGCTCAAACAAACGTTTCACTCAAGACTAATTTTACCTTTTTGTGTCATTTTTTTAGCTCCACATTGCTGTCATTGTTGTACCTATCAATGTTTATCAATGACAGTTTCTAAATAGGCCTATTTCCTGGACATATTGTGCTTTTCCTGAAAGATACAACAGACTGAAGCTTGCGAGGCTGAATGTGTGCTTGTTGGTTTTTGCTTTTGTTCGTACTTAAAGCGAAGCAACTGGCACAGACGCGCCTTTGCCTCTACGAATTTGTGTGTATTTACGTCTTTCCATTAAAGGTACAGTGCGTAGGATTTGGCGGCATCTAGCGGTGAGGTTGCAGATTGCAACAAACTAAAACTTCTCCACACGTATACACTTTTTACCCGCTATTATTGCTTGATGAAGCTAAAGAGTACAGCTAAATGCTAGTTGCCTGCATGTCATCCTCTCCTCTGACTCTTCACATGCACTTATGTCAATTCCTCTTTCTTCTTCATTTGAAAGCAAGTTTAGTGGCACTTTAAGTGATTTGCATTATAACCAGTGGGCAACTCCAGGTCTGAAAAGTGAAGCCAATGCAGAAGTGCCTTAAACTTGCATTCTTTCTAATAGCCAGCAGGGGGCGACTCCTCTGGTTGCAAAAAGAAGTCTGATTGTATAGAAGTCTATGAGAAAATGAGCCTACTTCTCACTTGATTTATTACCTCAGTAAACATTGTAAACATGAGTTTATGGTCTCAATCGCTAGTTTCAAGTCTTCTTTAATACAGCATGATGTACATCTTGTCAATTATGGTTCCATTTAGAGTCAAATAAAGATAAAGCAAGGGATGTTTTAAGGTGTGGCTACCTTGTGATTGACAGGTCGCTACCACAGCATTGTCCGGTCTGGAAGTTGTCTGTTTTCATCTTACAACTTTAACCCTTTCACAGTGTGTTTTCAGTTCATGAAAGTTAATTATAACCTTGTTGGTTGCCTAAAAACGTCTTATTCAGCGTTCAGTTGTACTTAGCTCCACCCTCTCGTGTCACTTCTGGTTCCAAAAAACCAAGATGGCGACGGACAAAATGTCCATCTCGAGTCTTCAGAAGGGCAGTCCGCAAACCAATGGATGACGTCACGGTGACTACGTCCACATCACTGTGCTTTAGTGTGTAAACACATAGTGAATTGTTACCATGTAAAGTACAGCGTTAGTCGATCAGAATACTTGTATTCTGCTGCTGATGGATGTTGAAATCAGTGATGGTTTTCTGTCCACATGCTGACATTGAGCTACACTCCCTAACTAATGTTTTGACATTACGGTGGATAAACAATGGCAACATTTTCATTTTTGGCTGACTCTACTGGTGCATAATGTTTGACACTCGCTAAACAATAGTAGGTGTCTTGACAGAAGGGATCTTTGGCTGAGTTTCGCCGCCAACAGTGGCTGCTATACCTCTATTAACACTCGACAGCGCTTCCCATCTGCTGTGACTCATTACGGTGACTCCTCTGAAGCTCATGAAACTTTGCCAGTGTGGAGGAGCGTCGTTGAACAGTTCCATCTTTCTCTCCCTCTTCTAATCCTCTCATTTCATTTTTCTGGCTTGATCTTGCTCACTCAATCACTCCCTGCCTCCTCTCACTTTACAGGCATTGACACGGACCCTCAGATTATCCCCTGTCTTTCACTGTCTCACTTAATCTTCTGGCTCAGTCTCACTTTCTGTCAGAGGCTTCATGCCGCTGTCTCTCTTTTTCACATCAGTCTGGCTCCGAGTTGCTCTTGAGAGAAGCAAACAAGGGAATGACTGTGCTTTTCCTGCTCTTGTTTTGACATTACTTATGATTAAAGTTATTGTAAGGAGGCTCTATCTGGACTCGCCTCGCCTGATTTGATTATGGAGAAATATCTGAGGAGGTGGGGAAGCTGCTGAAAGTAAAATTGCCTATTAATAATGCCTCGTTTCTGCTGGCTGCTCCAGCTCGGCTTGGCCATAACGTCAACTTTCTAAGGTAGTAAAGCAACAGGAGGGGGGACAATTAAGGCCCGGTGTAAATGTGGTTATTTCTGAAATCTGGCCCAGCGTCATATCTGGCTGACCCTGCAGGGATTCGCTTGTGCTCCTGTATAATAAATGTCCACTATCATTATTCAGAGTGTCCCCCGCTGTTATTATTACGTCTCATGACCTTTCGCTGTGCCTCCAAGCAAGTGTCAGGACTAACAGGCTCTGCGCCGTCTGTCCCGGTCCAGGTGAACACAGAGCCGTAACATCAATAGAGACAGACAGAAAGAGAAAGAGAGAGAGAGAGAGAGAGAGAGAGAGAGAGAGAGAGCGCGAGAGAGCATCAGCTGCTGTTCTGAACATTGTGTTCCTCGACTTTTATCTCTTTCATCCGCGTGGTTCGTTTTTAGTTCACATCTAAATATTCGTGCTGTGGGTTCCAGTGGGGTTTGGCTGTGGACCAGAATCACAATATGAGGAACAAAAACAAACTAAACCTAGTTTTGCTTGACAGCTGAGAGTCAGTAGCTCACAACGTCTTCATCTCCAGTATAATGTTTATACTTTGCCTTTAAAATATTGAATCGCGATTAATCGCATGATTGTCCATAGTTAGACGTAATATCTGTTGAAAATGTACCTTAAAAGGAGATTTGTAAAGTATTTAATACTCTTATCAACATGGGAGTGGACAAATATGCTTGATTTATGCAAATGTATGTATATAGTTATTATTGGAAATCAATTAACAACACAAAACAATGACAGATATTGTCCAGAAACCCTCACAGGTACTGCATTTAGCATAAACAATATGCTCAAATCATAACATGGCAAACTGAAGCCCAAAAGGCAACAACAGGTGTCAGTGTGCTGACTTGACTATGTCTTGCCACAAACTGCATGTGATTATCATAAAGTGGGCATGTCTGTAAAGGGGAGACTCGTGGGTACCCATAGAACCCATTTTCATTCACATATCTTGAGGTCAGAGGTCAAGGGACCCCTTTGAAAATGGCTGCGCCAGTTTTTCCCCTTCGAAATTAAATATAAGTTTGGAGCTTTATTTAGCCTCTTTCGCAACGGTGGTGCAGTGGTTACCACTATCGCCTCACAGCAAGAGGGTCGCAGGTTCAAACCTGGTTTGAGGCCGTTCTGTGTGGAGTTTGCATGTTCTCCCTGTATTAGCGTGGGTTTTCTCCAGGTTCTCCGGCTTCCTCCCAGAGTCCAAAGTTTAATTGTTGACTCTAAATTGCCTGTAGGTGTGAATGTGAGCGTGAATGGTTGTCTGTCTCTATGTGTCAGCCCTGTGATAATCCAGCGACCTGTCCAGGGTGTACCCCGCCTTCGCCCAATGTCAGCACCCCACTACCCTGAAAAGGATAAGCAGTTAAAGATAATGGATGAATGGATATCTTGAGGTCAGAGGTCAAGGGACCCTTTTGAAAATGGCCATGCCAGTTTGGAGCGTTATTTAACCTCCTTCATGACAAACAGGTATGACATGGTTGGTAGCAATGGATTCTTTAGGTTTTGTAGTTTCATATAATACCAGTATCTTCACTCTAGCTTTAAAATTGAGCCCACTACAACCAAAAATCACATTGTGTTGCGTTAATGCATTAGCGTTAACTTTGACAACCCTACTTTCCTTACCTTTTTACAAAAAAAAACATCAAGCAATAGGAATCTTTTTTTATTATTATTATTTCTTAAATATGCCAAAAATCAGAAACAGGATTCGATAACAACCGTAATGATTATCAGTATCAGATACAGAATTGACAAAATACCCAAACCTAATCCCTCATTTGCACAAATGGCAGCAATGTAAACTACAATAAAAAATTAATTACAGTTACAATGAGCATTGTCTCATGTGGAAAAGTCACACAAAACAGATTTCAGTCCACCCCCCCAACACACACACACACACACACACACACACAGAGAGGCTCTCCTGTTTCTTTTTATAAATATGCAATTTTCACACTTTGTGTTTCTACAGGGAGGAAGCGAGCGATTATCGAAACAAAGCAAATCATGACAAAAGCGTCTGTCAGGGGAATCCAATTGCAAAAATAAGGGTGATTAAATGAATAGTCATTCTAAAAATAGAAGTAATCACAGGTTGCTAAAATGCACGTATACACACACTCACACGCACACACACGCACACACACACGCACACACACACGCACACACACACACACACACACACACACACACATACACACATACACACATATAGACCTGTCACTGATAGTGTCTGACAAAAACATAAAGAATTATTTCTTCAGCTGCGAGTACAACATACCATTAGCTTTTCTACTTCCCCCCACACAGAAACAAATGCAGTGCAATAATCTGTCCTTTGACACCAAGCCTCCACACATACATAAATAAATATAGAGTATGGGCAGACAGAGAGGAATAGAGACAAAAAGCAATTTATAATGCTGTCACATGTATGGAGTTTACAGATGGCACAGGGGCGGGGTTGAAGTTCATTCTTGTTTTACATCCGCACTATTCCCCCGTTTCATTTTGCTCCCTGTATCACACAGAACAGAAGAGAAGAGAAGAAATGTTATAAAGAGGAGACAAATGCCAACACTGAACAGTCTTGTTTAATAAAATAAATAAAAGACAAACACAACAACAAGCTCCAGGTGCATCGAGTGCACACAGTGCCAAAAGAATAACTTTGTAGAAGAAACAAAATCCAGGCCACCTCCTGGAGCAATATGTTCCCATGTTTTTGTGTCTTAGTGACTAATGGCGACAACAGTTTTTGAAATTGGTCCAGTATTGAGGGATGAAGCTGTAACCGGCAAGTGGGGCAAGTGAGCAGCGTCAATGTGGCGTCCACTAAAAGTGCTTGTTTTTGCCACTGACAGGCTCAGATTTTATTATAAGTGTCTGACAACATAAAGGAAAGGACCCTATAGAGAAATAACATGTTTTTCTTTCGCTTGATGTTTGTTATTGTGTTCAAGTCACGCTCAAGGAGAAGTCTCGTTGTGAAATCTAAATATCCGTATTCTTTGGCTCAAATAAATCAAATTCAAAGAACTCATCCACATTGTTAAAATCATCTAAATATTCAGCCATGACATTGAAAATCTTTTAGATAACACTAAACTACACTTTCTGTACTCCAACACAACAAATTCTGCCTGGCTGGCACTCACGTTTCCACCATGGATGTATTCCACTATTCCACCGTCTTCCGGCAACACGTCACCTCACCAGATTTCCAAATGAGACTTCTCCTTGAGCGAGATTCTTTCCATAATGTCAGAAACTTATAATAACAATCAGAGCCTGTCATGGCAAAAACAAGCACTCTAGTGGACGTAAATGGCGGTGCCAGCTTGCCCCAATAGGATTATATTGCACGCTTTGAGCAGCTTCCGTCTACAGCGCTCTCCCTCAATACTGGAAATTATTGTCCCTATTAGTCGCTTATACACAAAAACATGGGAAATAGGTTGAAAAAAATACCAAAGTTATCCTTTAAAAAGTTTGTTTTGAAGTGGTAATTGAGATAAAAGACGATCATTGGTCCTCTTTTTATCTCACTCACCACTTCAAAACCAAAGTTGTAGGAGACATGATACCGCTGTCTTTCCAGTAGCGTGGGCGTGTAGCGTATATCGGGGATTAAGTAGTGCTGTGTGACAAAGCAGCAAAGAGCCATCAGAAGAATAAACTACGTTTTTGGAGAGATTGGACCACTGGTCAACTTTGCTTTTAAGAGAGAAGAAGAATATAAACATCATCATTCATGTGTCCGATAGATTGTTTGCTCTGGTGCTCTCAATGCTTAAATGTTGAGCATACATCATGTTGAGCGACTGGTGTATAACTATCTCATAGATGAGAGGTTTGAAATTTAGCAGCTCTAAAGCTAAAGAATAAAACCATATTAGCTCTGCACAGACCTGTACTGTATCTGCTAAATGTTTGGTGCTGAGCAGGTAGTGTACAGTGGGGTTTTAAAGCTTTTTTACTGAGGAAAATGCAGCGGATCACCAAAGTCAAAGGTGATAATTAGCAAGTAACGTGTTCTAAATTTCTTTGGAATTACTGTCAAATTACCCCAATATTTACCTCAAAATTTATCAAAAATTACTTTATTATAAACATTATTTAATAATTATATTTCTAGGAAAAGAATAAGTGAATTGATATGCTCTATTTCCATGTCTGCTGATAAATAGATAATAATTATCAAATAACTTCTTTGAAATTTCTTAAAAACTCCCTGAATCATTACATTAGCTAACAGGTTACATTTGTGTAGACAATAAGTCACACCATGGTGAGATTTGTGCCTGATCAGAAGTGTCTTCTATTAGTTTTGGTTTTCCACCTCCGATGAAGAGCAGCGCACAGCCGCTTCTCAAGCCTAAGGGCCATATTTTAACGATTATATGCTATTTTAGCATATAATTATTAAATAATGTTTATGATAAAGTAATTTTTCGATACATTTTGTGGTAAATTTTGGGGTAATTTGGCAGTAATTCCAAAGATATTTCAAATAGGTTACATGCTAATTATCACCTAAATATGAAATTTGCGGACCTGTAAAATGAAGTGTCACCAGTGTATGTATGGAGCACTAATCAACAATAGCTGCAATACATGCGTGCATTTTCTAAAAACTTGTTAAATTTTGTAATAAGACTCTTGTTGTTTCCTGTCGTCTCTGAGGAGGATGGCTGTGCATGTTTCTTGGCAGCAGAGCAAACTTGTCAACAATAAATCCTGCTGGTATAGAGAGACAAGATGGACAGACAGACAGACAGGTGGTCGGGGAGGTCGGCCGCTCCATGAGGAGTCAGAGGTTGTTACAGATATGATGATTAGAAGTGACTGACAGGCGAGGACGGAGACAGCTCTGTGGTAAATAATACCAGGAGACGCTGGTCTGACTGTGATTCAGCACTCAGTCAGTAACGATAACTGATGCATCGAACAGGCCACTGACTCATCAGTCTTCCTCCGTGTCCCGAGACATCATCGCCCGGTGAGCTCTGCCCCTGATCAATGCTGATTAGAGGTAGACTAACCTGGACGCCACGCTCCTGGGAATCAGTGATTGCCCTACATTTGTTTAACACATTCTGCCTCTAATTAAAGTCAACTGTGACCCTGCATCCAACCCCCACCCTCCCACATACACACACACGCACTGGCTGATATGCCCTATAAATGAAACATGAGCATCCTCCTACCCGCTGAGCCCTCTCTCACTTTCTTGCTGCTCTTCTCTCCTCAAGAGTTTTCAGCCAGAGGCATCGCTAGTGGCACACATACCTACACACACACACACACACACACACATACACACAAACAGATGAGCTGTTATGGTGAACAACTCACGTCATCCTTCTCTCTATACATCTGACCTTTGCTTTAGTCGACTCGACAGATGAAATGAAACTTTGAGCGCCCGGTGATGAATAAGAAGAAGAAGAAGAAGAAGAAGAAGTCTATTGTCTATTTCTCAGAGCCTGAATCTGCAGTCTCAAGACTCTTTTCATTTACATTAAAGCCACAAGTAACATCAATTACCTTCAGAAAGATTAGTAGGCAATTTCATCTCCACACTTTATAATCATTTAAAGGAAAATTTCTTAACCTCGGGTCAGAACAAGATATCAGAACTTCAACAATACTAAGTGAATAGTTTGACTATTTAGCGTACAGACATCTGAGACTGGTATTGATCTTCTCCTCTAGAAGAATGAGCTCCTCGTCCCTGAGGAGGATAAGTGGTTACAAATAGTGAATGGATGAATATCTTGAGGTCAGAGGTCAAGGAACCCTTTTGAAAATGGCCATTATAGTTTTTCTATGCCAAAACTTTGCTTACGTTTGTAGCGTTATTTAACCTCCTTTGTGACAAGCTAATATGGCATGGTTGGTACCAATGAATTCCTTAGCCTGCTACAACCTAAAAATCGCAAGTTGCGTTAATGCGTTAAAGAAATTAGTGGCGTTAAAATGAATTTGCCTTAACGCATTATATCGCGTTAACTTTGACAACCCTATTTTTCCGTTGTGTCCTGTGTCTGCAATTGAGTCTCTGTTCAACCTAGAACCCTGAGACACTTACTTCCTACTTCATTTACTACTTTCAAACTTTCCTAGTTCTCCTATTTTCCTGTTCTGTGCTCGACTTCCACTTCATTTGATCCCCGCTGAATTACTTTTGCTACTACGATGACTCAATTTCCCCAAAGGGATCAATAAAGTTACTTTCACTTTTATACTTTCAACTGCATATAAAGCTTCTCTCAGACTGCTGGTTCATGTTAGTGTAACCTCTCTCTCTCCTCTCATGCTGTCGCGCTCATGTAAACTAATCATTCAGGATTACATGGATGGTAATTGAACACTGGCCCACCCGCTGCTCCGTGTGCATTTTCCTTTACGATGATTAAACAGCAGTTTGAAATCAATCAGTGACACTTTACACGTCTCGCACAGGCAGACACTTCAGCTAATGAAAAATGAATATAACCACGGTGTGTATCAAGGTCGATTTAATCAGGTTTCTTAATATTTGGCAGCTTTGATAAATTATTATAATGGCCAAAATTTTTGGCCGGTCATTTTAAAATGTTGTAAAACAAAGTAGCTGTCACATCTCCTGATTGCTCCCTCGCAGCACTTTTAATTACTGGTGAGGCTCGACTGGAGCACAAGGCACTTATCAGAAGCCAGGCTTTGACTGATGGGGCTACAAACATGGTGAATATGAGGAAATAAGGCCAACCCCTGGATGTTGTGAAGTCAACAAAAGGAAGTGCAATCAACCCTAAATGGTCGTCTCTGGTAATCATGTCTCATCTCAGGCAGCACAGATCACGTCTAATCTGATCGAAATGACTCTGATAGTCTGCCAAGATAAATCATGTCAGCGTCTCATTTTCAGAGACTCTTTCTGCGTGCATGACTGTATTATGCAAATTGTTGTCACAGCGAAGGAACAATTTTCTTAACCTGCATCATCAATCCGTTGTCAGCCTGTGGACATGTGACTCACTGCAATTCAGTGTCGCTTTAATCTGGTGCAGCGCTGCAGTACACTGTAAATAATCTGCACTATAAAACACAAAGTGATTTGTTATGCAAAAGAAAAAGATAAATAACCATTGTCACTGTCTCTGCCTGCAGAAAAATACTTATTATACCCTACACTGCAAGGATTGCAGATTCACACAAAAGGCAGCACTGGAAAAATGTGATATTTTGTCATGAAAATTGCCCCAACAGAAGACAGAAGGAGACGATGAAGACAAACAGCAGAGAAGTAAATAAGAGCTTTGATGTGACAGGATTTAATGATGGAGAAAAGATGACAAACAGCGTACTGCTAATGGTAGGTCACTGAGGGGCGTTTCCAATGAGAGGATGAGAGGATAAACAAGATCTTCTCTGTCATGCCAATGGACAAAATGTACCCGACAACAAAGTAGCCAATTGAGAAGTGGTCCAGCCGAGGGAGAAGATTTATTTTGTTTTTTTGAAGTTTCTTTGGATGACTTTCAGCGTCCTGGCCGATGCTGCGTCTCCTCCAGTTTCCTAGAGACTGGGACCTCCTGCTTTGTGGCCTAAATTAATTTGTGTGGGCAACTTTTGCCAGCACAGATAAAGACACACTTTACCATTATTTGTGTCTGTCTGAAGTCGCTCTGCTGCTTTTTGTTCAGTAGCTAATTTGTATGAGTGTCGTGGAGTTACAGCATCATTAACTTTGACTGAAGCTACAAAGCGGGGGGCAAAGCTGGCCCTTTCCGACTGTTCAAACATTCATGAAGGAATTATACAATCATCAGAGGAAAAGCTCAGTGAGGTAAGAGCACACTCATGCATTGAGTTTGCCAAAAGGTCAGTGTTGAGGACTGAGGCCAGTATAGGGTTAATTTGAAGGACTACAAGGTCATGTTGGTCTCTTGGCAGGTTGGAGCGGATGTCCTTATAGAATAATGCAACAGGTAGCAGTATCTGGTGTTGAGATTCATTTCACTGTTCAAATAAAACTGGCCTGCAGGTGTCTCATCTGGGTATCAGTAAAGCTTCAGAGGTTAAAAGCTGATATTTCATCCGTCAAGGTACAGACACACCAAGCTGACATCAAATTACTAGTGGCGGTGAATGTTGTGGCGATGAATGCAAAGACTACAGCCAACACAAAGAGTATAGGAGCAAAGAGACGAAACTCTGGTGTTTTTTTGACAACAGCCGCTGCCGCCATTTTGGACTGAAAACACTTATTATATTCATAATAATTAAATGTTCAACCATGCCACATGGTTTCAGGTCCTCAGACACATCATTCAATAACTTCAATAAAGATAAACTTTAAAACAGGACAGACTCCAGAATTTGATATGAATAGATTTACTGTAGATCAAACAGAAGACAATAAACCAAGTTCTGGTCCAGCCCATTCTCATTCTCAGGGCATCAAATACAGATGCTTTGTCACGGCCGGCCCATCGGCGTTAGATACGGATGCTTAAGGCAACCTTTAGCATCGGTATGAGACGCACCGGGCTTTCCATTAACAACAAAACCCATCCATGTCAATATCAAACGCTCAGGGAACGTGAACCGGAGTGTGGTGACGTAGCTTTAAGAGCGAAAGAAGGATGGGTCCAACAAACATAAGGCTTTCATCCAGGAGACCGCTGCTCGTGTCCTGTGCGTCACATTACAATCAGCTGTTCATTCGTGTCCACTGTTCACAACGTTCAGTGTCATTTTCATTGTACAAACGTAGTACTTTTAAGCCCAACCATGTTGTTTTCCTAATCCTAACTATAGTGGTTTTATTGCCTAAACCTAAGCAACATTAAGCACGTGTTTAATGCAACCAAAAAGCGTGACACCAAGGGGTCTGACAAAGCATCAGTATGTGACGAGTTGGAATGAGAACGTATTGGCTGGTCTCGAGAGCAGACTGAAGCACCTCTATGGTGCTCCAGCTTTTATGCTTTAGTTTGGTCCCACCTTTTCTGGGGTTTACAACAGGTGCCCTCCTATCGTTATTTCTTTTTAAAATGACTGCTAAGCAAGAAACCAATGTTTCCAAATTCTAGGTGGCTTCCACCAATTCCTGCTTCCATTGTTTCCATCGTTAAAGTATTTTTCCACAATGATGCGATACTTTCCTTCGAGCATCTCAGTTCCGGACACCATTATCTTTTTAAAAATGTATTCAAAATAGATGCTTTATTACATAAAAGATGATTATCAAGTGATTATTAAACTTGCTCATTCATATATTGATATATTCTTATGCAATAAATGATTTTCCACACTCACAAATTAACATATATTCGGACCTTTGGTTATTTGGTTTATTTTTGGCATATCAGATTTTTAAGCTCCCTTATGTAATTTGCCGAAGAGCTGCAGTGCTGCAGGCAGAGGAGCTGAGCATGTTTACACCTGTGCAGAAGGCTCCTTATCTTATGCTTTATTTTGTTAATCCCATCAGTTTAGCAGGCGTGCAGTCGTGTTACAGCTACGAAAAGCCCTCTTCAAACAGGGCCATGGGAAAAGGGAGAAAAGGGAGGGGAGAAGAGGTTTTGGGTCATCTATTCTGGAGGAGGCATGCTAAATCAGGGCATGACGACTGTATGGTTAACCTACTTCGATTTATCTCCTTGTTTCGGGATTTTCTCAAGCAACGTTTTTCTCCTGCTGCAACAGCCTGATTTTCTTACCCTGTATGTTCTGTGAATGAAAAGAGAAATGTGGGCTACTACTCAAATTAGAAAAGTGTCCCCTGTGGAATAAAGGACACGACTTTATTAGCAAAAGGGTGAAAAAACAGGAACACCTTAGAAATGATCTCAGAACTAGAGTTGTATTAGCACCTAAAAGCCTCAGAGATGTAATATTTATTAGCGCTACCATAATAAAAACATGTCCTCTAAGTTGTTTCTTTAGGAGGAATGCACTTAAATCTTTTATGACTTCTAGCTATTGTTCCTATGGAGATTGATGCAGTTATTTTGACTAGTTTGCACAAAAGCGTCTGACAAATAATGCAATGCAGTGTTTGCAGTTGGATTATAACAAAGAACAAACCATCTACATTGTTTCCTGGCAGATGTGTAAAAGTATTACAGAGATAGAGCTCTGGTGTTGTTGTGTTAGTGGTTGAAAGCAAAAAGTGCTGTTATTTACTTTAGTGAAGATATTAGTTGGACAATTTTGTAGCTTGTGGAGCCACTCAGTGAGCACTTGTCCCTGCAGGTCGAGGCAATTTTTATCGAGAAGCTGTCGTCACAACAGAATCAAGGTGCTTCAAGTGTTTTATTGGTGCATTTTTTCCCCTTCGAGTGG
This sequence comes from Sebastes umbrosus, assembly GCF_015220745.1. NCBI lineage: Eukaryota > Metazoa > Chordata > Actinopteri > Perciformes > Sebastidae > Sebastes > Sebastes umbrosus. Next base: position 21,120,271 of record NC_051282.1, on the reverse strand, counting down.
GCAAAAACAACCAGGGAAATGTATACCACCTGCACTCGAAGCTGCAATGGTCGGATTTATGTTAATATACTTTAATTGTCAACATGAATCACTTTTCTTCTGCTGCTTTTTGGAGCCACCAGCACATTGAGACAAAGTGTGACCCTTTGCATAAAGTCTGTACATTACTGAGGATTTTATTTCAGAAACTAATTATCCCTTCCTGTAGATAAAATGCCAACACCAGCAGCCAAAACCCATTTCAGCTCTGGCAGATCCCAGATGTCCACCGTTGATTTGCAGGGCAGCTTGAGATTTGCATTGAACCTTCCAACCCAGTCAAACTTTAGTCTAGAACACAGGAGTGAACAAAAAAGCTCACATTTGATTAGAAATGCGCGATTTTTTCCCCACAAACATGAGACTGTTGTGAGTCGGGATCAAAGTATAGTGCAGTTTGATGAAAATAAAATGATGATTATTAAAAACATGTATAAAAGAATGAATAAATAAAGACTTGTCATATCTCCAGGTCACTATAACTTATTGACTTCCTCTTTCCATAGGGCCACACAAAACTACTCTCTCTCTCTCTTGGTGCCTTCAAATGAAAATTGTGAGCTGTTGTTTAAAGTCGTGTACACAATATGCTTGTCGTTCAAGTGGTTAAGTCGTGAGAACACCGCTGCTAAGCAACGGCAATATAAATGTTACTGTCGGCGTCTAGAAAGCTAGCAAGTGGGTAACATAATGCAGGAAATGCAAATGCATAATGACAGAGGAAAAAGAAGAGATTGTTGGGAATATCAACATTTTCCTCAGACATATTATAAAATTACGAAGAAAAACAATATACGACTAAAATTACAATATATTCACTTATGTACCAAAAAATTAACTTCCGCCATTTCTGACAACATCAACAAACACGTCACAACTCGTGAACTTGGAGCTTTCAGAAATGTTCTACTTACGAGGTCGTGAATACGACATGAGGGGGGCGTTCATATGGACTCATCTCGTGAACACGATAAACACGATCCCATTTGAAGGCACCATCTCTCTCTCTTCAATCCATCATTTATCTGTTAAATGTGTTCTCAGAGCTAATCAGGCAATCATGAATGTGTAATGAGTGTCCCAGTCTCCCCCATGCTGCGATAGCATTGTTGTGACTTCTCCTTTGTGATGCACATGTTGCAAAAATCAAGCTCGACATGTCACAGCAAAGGTCATGCTCACTATGTGGATAATTGGCCTTTCCAGAGAGTCAGAGGGTGACGATGAGGGTTGTGTGTGATTCAGTTTGATAGTGTTACTGGTGCGACTCCAGTGCTCGGCCTCTATGACATCAGGCAGCATCATCGCTCTTATGGGACTTCAGTGGAAAAACAACTCTGCAGTCAACAAGGAACATTTAATCACTTTCCACACCTGCAAAAACACAGTCTCGTTTATTCTGAAAAAACAAGACAAGGAACAGAACAAAGTTTTAAGCTTATTTACTGTGTCGCCTCACAATAGAAACAACACCATCATTTTAACTTCCTGCTCAGCTGAAAGTGTTGACTTTGAAAGCCGTGCTACACATCCAACGCACTGTCACGATCTTAAGAGGCACTCTGTGTCTGATTGATGCTTTTGTCTGCGCTTTTGACATTTTTTTTACAAAGGAATGAGAAGTAGAATAACTACAGGCAATATAGTTATGGATGTAACAGACACTGCCGGCTGTTGAGGCATATGTTTCTGTTGTGTGAAGCTGTGTGCAGACCCTCCATTTCGACAGAGGTCAGCTGTTGTAGGATAGGTTAATGCATGGTACTAAAAGCGGCAGAGCAGCAGCTAGTGAAGGAAGAAAGAAAGGAAGGAAGGAAGGTCGCCTGAGGCTGCAAAGCCACAACAATGACCATTTTAATCGAATAACAGCTCTACACTAATCTAAACGGCAGCAAAATGTGACGCATCATGCCTACTCTTACAAGCTTGTTTAAAGGGACTGTTTGTAAGAATCAGAAATGCTTGTTAACAGCGATACCTGTGGCCGATAAGTCAACGAAAGTCAGCGTCGGGCTCGCGCTTGTGCTCGCTCTACATAGACATGAACGAGCATCGCTCAAAACAGTGAGGCGACACACGTCAGCTAAAACCACAATATCACTCTATATTTCAGCTGCTTGGTAGTAATGTTAGCTGACCAGACGAAGGTCTCTCCATGAATCAATGCTGATCCTAGTGTTGGCTTTTCCTGCCTCAGCCTCCCGACCGCGGCCGGAGGAAACAGGGGAGACACCGTAGTTTTGGTCGGAGACGATAACGTTTCTCGCTGCGGAGCCCTGTCACTTCACAAGACACGGGAAACCTCTGTTGGTCTGGAGGAGCTGCAGCATTTATTTCTGCACAAACGTCCACTGTACATTCACTAGATATTCTCAGAGCTAAACTAACTCTTCTGCAGTGTGTAGTGAGCGCGCATGCACGTGAGGTGGAGCGAACTGTGAGTGAAGGCAAGCAGGCAGAGGAGCAGAGGAGCAGAGTACAGCAGCGACTCCGGCCCTGGAGACCAAAGCTACGGTCTTCCCCGTGTCCTCCGACCGCGCCCAACACTGTTTAACAGACAGGCTTCACTGGATATAACTTTTCGGTTTTGGTGCTTCCGTGTAGTTTGTGTTGGAGTCTTGTCTGAACAGCGTAGCCACACGCGAGCGCGCATGGAACACCGACCAGGATTGATTTATGCGTGTAAGAAGTTACAAACAGTCCCTTTAATGTTCAATCCTGACTGCAAACTAAAGTTGCTAGGATTATTCGATTAATCAATTAGTCGATGACAGAAAATTAAATGGAAACAATTTGGATAACTGATTAATCATTTCAAGCAAAAACTAAAAAAAAAAAAAAAAAAAAAAAAGATCTGACCAGTGATGATTTTCTGTTTCTCTCATATCATTGTAAACAGATTATCTGTGATTTGATCTGTTGGTAAACAAGACATTTGTAGATGTCACCTGGAACATTTTTCACCATTTTCTGGCTTTTTTTTTATGTAACCAGGTCATATGTACTACAACCTATTCGTCATATAATTACACTAAATCTATCAGAATATAGTTAATAGGCCTACCTTTCCAGGAAGGCCTTCAACATTATAAAATGTTTGTGTTAAACTTATAAAGGTCAAGCATTGACAACCTCTATCTCCTCTGTCTTCTTCTTCTACAGTGCCATTATGTGTTCCTTTTGACCCGTTCACCTCCTCGGTGCCTGCCAGTAATTAGACAGATGAAGGAGAGAGGTGGATGTCATCTTTAGTGTCGATGTTTAACCATTTAACTACCATCAGAACACAGCCTTTTATACTGTAATGTTACTATTAATCCTTATAATGTGTGGATATTTAGTTGTCCCGTGTTCAACCTGTAACATTAAGATATTCAAACGTCTGCGTAACGTTATTGCTACTTCCTATTTTTAATGGCTAAACTAAGCTAACATCAACTCCTTTTTTTGCTTTCTGAGTCAACAAAGTGGCAGCATGTTATAAACCTCCCTCGCCATTTCTGACTCATGTGGACTACCATGTCCACTTCCACTTGCCTTTTACAGACACTAAGCATCCTTGGTCAGCTCTCCAGTGATGAGGCTTGTATTGTGAGTGAAAGTAGTTTATTCCACAAAAAGAAAAATAAACAAAAAATATATCCATCTGCAATGATGGACAATCAAAAACTGACCAATTCCGCAGATTGACTGTATTTATTTTCAGAGGAATTGGAATTGCCACTATGTTGAGTCAGAAATTGTTGCTCCCCATCCTGCTCTATTGAAGCCTAACTTGCACTAATCACACCCAAATTGTCCAATAACAGGACAGACTAGAGGAGCACATGTCTTACTAGGCTAAAACACACATCAAGGAGTTAAAATGCATTAAAGCCCATTCTACAACATGACTAATTACCTTAATTTTAATGCATATCAAACATTTCCCATGGCATAACACAATGCACTTCTGAAATGAGAAATACTGTAAACTGTAAATAATACAATATGGCTCTTACAGCTTTACCATGTAAACAGCATTTTCATGTTGTAGTTTACATGAGTGAATCTGATTTTAGCTTTTTCATATACTATTGGGTATTGTAAAGTTAGTAGTAACTAAAGCTGTCAAATAAGTCTATAAAATATTTCCCTCTGAAATGTACGATAGTGGCATACATGGTAGTCTACATGAGTCAGAACCCTTTACATCCTGCAAGTGAGGAGGAAGGTTTATAACAAGCTGCCATTACAAAAGCAATGCATCAAATGGTGTAATATATAACAGAGCTCTGACAGAGCCATTTTGCCTGCTCATGGCTACTCTTACTTTTATACTTAAGCTACTTATGTATTTTTACAGAGTAGTATTACTTTTACTTATGTAAAGGATTTGAATACCTTTCCTTTACCTATCACTACCAACTAACAAAACACAGAAACCCACCATAAACAATTAATGGAGAACATGGATAGTTGATCCTGAAAATAGGTGCAGCTCTCCTGCAAACCTAGAAAGACCATTAGACTAACCGGAGTGCTTAAATTGTTCATGAGACCAGAATGTAAACTGCAACAGCTTAACCTCAGTTGAACAGATTTGACAGCTGATACTCGTCTACTTTGTATTCAAAAGTCTCATCCACCCCCAAAAGTGACATGCTTTATGACTCAGCTCTTACTCATGTGCAAGTCCTTTTGTCCATATTTAATGAGCTCCAATGTGTTCAGCAAATGTCAACCAATATGTGAAGCCAAAGCAAGCACAATAGATAGATGCTGGAGGAGAGCAGCTGTTTGACTCTGCCTACAATGAGATGTGTCTTTGCATTGCAATGAAATGAGACTGAGCAAACAAGTCTCTTAGTCCTGGAGATGATACCTCTCCAGCAGCTGCTACTGATGGGCAGACCTCCAGTACTGTTCATCTAAACACTCAAATGAAGGTCAAACAACATTAAGATGCCACTGTGATCAAAATGTAAATCATTTTATTGGGTCAACAAATGTCATGTTACAAAATAAGCATTTCAATTAAGACTTGTCTTCAAGAGCTGGAATTCAATCTTGGAAATTCTCAAAAGCTTGACATCTTCATCAATGTGTCAAGTTACATTCAAATAATTACTTTCAAATATCTTAATGTATGGCAGCTACATTAAACTCAACCAAAGAGACCCAATTTCTCAAAAGTTAAAGAAAAACAGTCCAACTTAAACTGCACAGATTTCAGGAAGTTCAAACTTAACAGTCAAAATGTGCTGCTGGACTACATGGATTTTTATTTAACCTTTTAGTGGTGCGACCTCAGGCTTCTCCTCTAAAATGCGAGGCTGTTTGATACCAAACAGATTGCGCAGGTTGACTTCTGGGTCAACATAATGAGGGATCTTGCGTTCATTGAAGAGGCCCGCGAGGTTGGTTTCCACTTTGGCGCGTCGGGAGATCCGCATGCGCAGGGCGAAGAGGCCGCGCAAGTTTTCCTCCACAGCGGGCAGATGGTGTCCATCCAGACGCTTCTGCCAGGACTTCTTAGGCCGCTGACGTTTCTGTTGGGAAAGATAAAACAATTTAGGAAGAGAAGCTTTGGAAGTTAGATGCCACCTATATCGTTCGAAAACAGAAATTTGATATGCCTGGACGTCATGTAAGCCTCTCGACTCTCTCAAGCTTCAGTTGGCCAGAAGAACAGAGAAGTCGAATATCAACGGCTTTAAAGAGAAATCCAAAATCAATAGTCCCCCTGGCCAGATAGCTTTAGAGCTCACTGCTGTGTGATGCTTTAGTCCACACACTTGCACTGTTGGATATACGGACGTCAGACTTACCTTCAGAATGGTGGCGCTCGGGTCATGGCGCAGCAGGTGTCTGGTCATACTCTCCTGTGTAATAGAACAAAGCATTGTCAGAAATTGTATTTATTTTCTTGGCTTAACAGTGTCAGAGTTGGAATACTAATACTGTTTATTAAAATGGCAAATCTGCATGACACAAATTACTCATGGGAATTTAAGATCTTTGAATGCAAAGAAAAACATTTCTGATATTCTCACAAGGACCAGTAATGGAAGACATGTTACTTACCCGCATAGCAAACATGCGCGGGCAGTCGGGGAAGGAGCATCTGTATTTGAGGAGCTCGAGGTGCACCTTGCGGATGTGGTGCTGCAGGTTAAAGGTCGTGGAGAAGTAGGCCTGGCAGTCGTCCCTGGGACAAACCAGCACGGGCTTATGGGACGCGTGGATCCGTTTGTGCCTCCGCAGAGCGTCCGCTTTCTTAAACACCTTCTTACACACTTGGCATGTGAACGTGACTGCAACGCATTTTAAAAATATGTGAAAAACAAGATTTGGGATAGATAAGACCTTTGTACTATAACCACAACATGTTTACCTGGATGTTTGGCCATGTGCTTCTGAAGTTTTCCCCAGGTGTGCTCCAACACCTGGCAGTTAGCATGAGGGCAGCAGTAACCTGCGGGGACCAAACAAGGCCGGTGAGTATCAGGAAATCAAAGGATTGTCACCAGTTGGCTCTCTTTGAGGAACCATATACCATACATGTGTCCTGAAAGATGCTAAAAAAAAAGGTTACATGCAAATGCAGCCACAACCCCTTTTTAATTAAAATCATTTTAACGGGGATGGAAGATGAAAGGACCCCCCCCCACTAAGATTGAAATAGACCAACCTGCATGCGTCTTCTCATGGGCTTTGCGGGCAATATGGGAGTCAAACGTGGCAACGCATCCGTCCTTCGAACATCTATGTGCCCCAGCGGGGACGGGCAGAGGTAAAAATAAATTTAACTAAGTCAACTGGGACCACACCCTCTCAGCCTGTAACCAAGCATTTATCTCTGCTAGAGCTATGTACTCAAGGCATCAAAGATCTGATTAATTAAAATGGCAAGTGCATAATCCTTAACAGGCTCAAGGTCTCGGGCATTTCATTAACTCACCAGGACACAGAGTCTGGTTTTATACCACAACAATGTAATGATGTACTACAGACATACTTGGACTTAGCAGGCACTCCATGCTCCTGGACGTGCAGTTTAAACACTCTGCGTTTTTTGAAGGTCAATGAGCAGTTTGGCTGGTTACACTGTGGAGGGGGAACAATTCAAGAGGTTAAAAATGACACAAAAGACTTGAAAACTGACTATCCTCCTGGGAACCAAGTTAAAAAAAAGTGTCTTCCAATTACTACTTTTTTGTGATTTCCTTCCTATTTAGAGTTAAAGGAAAATCTTAACAATTTAGGCTTGTTAAACTTGATTTGTATTGTCCACTGTAGTGGACTACAGGACTATTTCAGTGTGAAAAGAATTTTTTTTTTTTACAGATTATGGCTGTATAGTGATATTAAACCAATTATACATTCAAATTGATTAAAAAAACAACAACATGCCATATCACTGGAAAGCCCAGGCTGTCCTCTTTACAATACACCAGGGGTTGATAGAGTAGGTCAAAAGAGTAAGAGGATATGCATGTGGACAAAATGTCCACTACAGAGGACACATGTCAATGGGCTGGGTCTCAGGAGGCTATATAACATTAAGAGCAGTGATTTTTAACAGGATGCTGTTATAACGTGGCTCTTTAGTGCCATCTCGTGGATGCATTTGTGTACTAAAACAAACCTTGAAATACTTGTTTTTGTCTCCGTGGGCGTAGCGCACATGTCTCTTCAGCTTTCCTGCGTGGATGAAACTCTGCGTGCAGGTTGCAAATTTGCATCTGCAGAAAAAGCAAAAAATGAATGATGTCGTATAGTTGTGGTTGTGAGGAGCAACAGTAGGACTTGTTGTGACTTACTGGAATTGCTTCACCCCTCTGTGCTGAAGCACGTGGCGCTTCAGGTGGGATTTTCTCGAGAAACGTCGATCACAGCCAGTGATGGTGCAGAGACACGGACGCTGTGGACATTTTGGGAACTAGTTTAACTACAACTTCAAGTAGGCCTGTGTTATATACACGTTTAAAATGGTTAACCCAGGGGTCAGCAACCTTTACTATCAAAAGAGCCATTTTAGGCAAAAAAATAAATAAAAAATCTGTCTGGAGCCACAAAACATTTGATTATTGTGATGAAGGTAACAGTTTATAGTCTAAGTATATAGTATATTAGTCTAATGCAGTGACGGACAAAGATTGGGGGCCACATTGAGGGGGGAAAAAGTCATAATATTACAAGAATAAAGTCATAACTTTACGAGAAAAAAAGAAAATAACACGTAAAATTATTACTTTATAATATGACTTTATTCTCATAATACCACGACTTTTTTCACGTAAACCTACGTCTTTATTTTCGTAATATTAGGACTTTATTCTCGAAATCTCAGATTTATTTTATTCCTCAGTATGGCCCTAATACTACCATAGACCTACAACAATGATAAATAAAAATGAAAATGTAAAAAAAAAAAAAAAAACAGTTATTCATTTCCATGTTTTTAAATCCACAGGGAGCCACTGGAGAGGAGCTAAAGAGCCACATGTTGCTGACCCCTGGGTTAACCAAACGGTGTCCTTATTTAAGAAATGCTGATCAAGTCTATGCAGTATATCATTTCTCCTCACCGCTCCGGTGTGCACCGTCTCGTGCTCTTTCAGTCTCCACTGTCTCGTGAAAGTCGCTCCACAGTCCACGTGGGCGCAGTTGAACAGCTGCAGCCTCGGACCACCGACAGCTTTCTCCTCGGGAACACCATTCATCTTTCCTCGATATCTATCTGAACACTTCTCCAAAAAAGAAAAGTATCTAATGGAAAGGCCGCCGCTAATGTCTGCCTGTCTTATAGCCTCCTGGAGGAAGTTAATTGGTTGATTGGCAGCGTGGGGTCACCAGAGTTCAACTGACTTTGTAACCTCGAGATGGAAAGCTGAAACTCATTAACCTTAATTGCTCTGCTAAGCGCAGCTGTGTGCAAACACACGTGAAACACGGGCAAGCCAACACATGTGCAACTACTCAATTAGATGGTACTTTTTTTTGTGCAATGATGCACAGTAAAGTAAGGTAGTTTACAGGAGAAATGATGAAGCAATCTGCCAAGGGTTTTGCTATTAACATTATAAATGATGAATCAAAACTGATTTTCATTTTTACATTCCTCCCTTTTTCCATAATTTATACTTAAAACCTAATAAATCAGCTTTAGATACAAGTAGGGAGGGATTTAAGGACAACAAGTCGGCAACCACTGGCCGAAGTCAACATAGAAACAGGACTTCCAGCTAAATGTAATAATAAAACTCTTCTAAAGAATAGGAGTATCCACCTATGACAGACCTTACTAACACGTCACACTGGAAATACTTAAAATAACAGCTTTGTGGCAGCCATATTCTCCAGTCTTAATAAAATCATACCTGACCTTAAGACTATAATGGGAAATCTATTTTCAAAAGTGATTTCAGATTTGTCCTTCCTCTGGCTGACTTGTTGCAGTGTGATACAGCTAATCGTACAGTAGAGAGCAGTGTGTCTCTGTCTTACGAGGCTCTGGCATTTAGGTTGACTGTTACTCTGTTCTCATTTTGTTTAATAATAGATACACCGATCAGCCATAACATTATGACAGCATGGGCACCCTGACCGGTATGCGGCTAGACAGCTCCATACGCAACAAACTACGATGCACTGTGTGTTCTGACACTTTTCTTTCGGAACCAGCATGAACTTTTTCAGCAATTTGAGCTACAGTAGCTCTTCTATTGGATCAGACAACAAGGGACACCTTCGCTCCCCATGTGCATCAATGGGCCTCGGGTCAGACCCTGTCGCCGGTTCACCGGTTTTCCTTCCTTGGACCACTTTTGGTAGGTCCTGACCACTGCAGACCGGGAACATCCCACAAGAGCTGCAGTTTTGGAGATGCTCTGACCCAGTCATCTAGCTGTCACAATTTGGCCCTTGTCAAAGTCACTCACATCCTTACACTCACATCCATTTTTTCTGCTTCCAACACAAAGTTGAAAGTTCAAAATTTTCACTTGCTGTCTAATATATCCCACCCACTGCCAGGTGCCATTGTAACAAGATAATCAATGTTATTCACTTCACCTGTCAGTGGTCTTAATGTTATGGCTGATCGGTGTATAAGTCCCTCTGTGTCTCCCCTCAGTCTGCAGCAAATAGCCTGTTACATAGTGTCTCTGCGTAATTTTAAATGTAGGATTTAGTAGGGAAATGGGGACTTCCCTTGTGTCTTTCTCATGTGAAGTCAAAGATACTGTAGTACAGATGTCAAACCTCGGTTACCAAAGATTTTGTGTGAGGAACAGACATCTGAGAAGACTTTCTGGCAATAACTGCTGTACATGGTGAAAGTTAGTTGATTAAAGTCGTCATTATACATTCCTCATTTTTTTAAGCCCTCTTCAGGGTCCTTTTGAATCCCCTTAGAGCCCACTCATACTAATAACTATTATGTCCAAGTGAAGCACAGTAGGGCTGTAACTAATGGTTGTTTTCATCGTTGATTAATCGGTCTATTATTTTCTTGATTAGTTGTTTGGTCTATAAAATGGTGAAAAATGTCAGTCCGTGTTTCCCAAAGCCCAAGATGATTTCCTCGAATGTCTTGTTTTGTCCACAACTCAAAGATATTCAGTTTACTGTCGTAGAGGAGTAAAGAAACCAGAAAATATCCATATTTAAGAAGCTGAAATCAGAGAATTTTGACTTTTTTTTCTTAAAAAATTACTCAAACCGATTAATTGATTATCAAAATAGTTTGCAATTAATTTAATAGTTGACAACTAATCGATTAATTGTTGCAGCTCTAAAGCACAGCAGCATACTCTCTGCTCCTGACTCTTCGCAGTTCTCTTTGCAGTTTTTGTTACTCAGCTGTACCGCTGATGAATACTTAATTTACTGCCTCAGCACTGTATGATCAGATGGTTATCAGATGAAACTCACTAAAAGGTGTAGCAGTGGTAATGGTGACGTGGTTTGAGTTCAGATTAACAGGCCATGCTGAGCTGAGTTGATGTCCGTCAGCAGCCTTCGGGACAGGACGAGCATATATTTGGCCCTTGATGCTGCACTACTCCTCCTGCTGCTCCACCCTCCATCTTTTTCCCCACTATCTCTTGATCCCAGTTAGTCTCAAAGGGGGGTATGATTAAAAATTCAGAGGGGGCTGTCAGTGCACAGTGTTCCTCCATTAGTGGGATGTGTTGCAGGATGGCTGCAGGAAGACTTAAACTGCATCTAGGTAGCAAACCCTGCAGGTCACAGGGCTGAGATTGCAACACATAGAGCACTGCAGTTTCAGTGTTTGATTTATGGTTCCTAATAAGAAGCCAGTTAATTGTATGCTGGTACACTGTCTTTTGGACGTATACAATTGAATTCATAAATCACACAGGAGCTGTCATGTTTACCTCTGTCTCTACTGTATTACTAAATGTGTTGCCGGTGGTAATATGTTTATATTCATCATGTTTTGGAGTATTTTTGGAATACTTACCATTTTAATAGGGATATTTATAGTGTTACAGCAGAGAATGACAGGGACTTGTAAGTGAAACAGCAGAATTATAGTCTTGATTGTAAACACATGAATGACAAAATATCCTAAACTGTTTGAGTTGGTTACCTTAGAACATGAGGGATATGAGATTCATGACGATAAGGCCTCTGATGTATAGTAACTAGGGCTGTCAAAGTTAACGCGTTAATGTACATTTCTTTAAACGCCGCTAATTTCTTTAACGCATTAACTCAACTTATGATTTTTTAAATTGTAGCGGGTTCAGTCTTAAAGCTAGAGTAACTATACTGGTATATGAAACTAGAAAACCTGAGGGATCCATTGGTACTAACCATGTCATACTAGCTGGTCGCGAAGGAGGTTGCACCAAACTTGCGTAAATTTGGCGAGGAAAAACTGGCATGACCGTTTTCAAAGGGGCCCCTTGACCTCTGACCTCAACATAATGTACTGTTCTCTGGGTACCCACGAGTCTCCCCTTTACAGACATGCCCACTTTATGATAATCACAAGCAGTTTTGGGACAAGTCATAGTCAAGTCAGCACACTGACAGCTGTTGTTGCCTGTTGGGCTGCAGTTTGCCATCTTATGATTTGAGCATATGTCTGAACAACGTGAGACTACGCTGTTCATACTCCCTGTGGACACGTACCATCAGACTCCAACACAAACTACACGGAAGCACCAGAAACCGCAAAGTTATATCTAGTGAAGCCCGTCTGTTAAACAATGCTGGCGGCGGTCGTAGTACGCGGGGGAGACCGTAGCTTTGGTCTCCAGGGCCGGAGTCTCTGCTGTACTCTGCTCCTCTGCTCCTCTGCCTGCTTGCCTTCACTCAAACACCGCATACGTTCTCGCTCCACCTCGCGTGCATGCGCGCACACTACACACTGCAGAAGAGTTAATTTAGCTCTGAGAATATCTAGTGAATGTACAGTGGACGTTTGTGCAGAAATAAATGCTGCAGCTCCTCCAGACCAACAGAGGTTTTCCGTGTCTTGTGAAGTGACGGGGCTCCGCAGCGAGAAATTATCATCTCCAACCAAAACTCCGGTGTCTCCCCTGTTTCCTCCGGCTGCGGTCGGGAGGCTAAAGCAGGAAAAGCCAACACTAGGATCAGCAGTGATTCATGGAGAGACCTCCGCCTGGTCAGCTAACATTACTGCCAAGCAGGTGAAATATAGAGTGATATTATGGGTTTAGCTGACGTGTGTCGCCTCACTGTTTTGAGCGATGCTCGTTCATGTCTATGTAGAATGAGCACAAGCCCGAGCCCAACGCTGACTTTCATTGACTTAACGGCCACAGGTGTCGCTGTTAACAAGCAATTCTGATTCTTACAAACAGTCCCTTTAAGACGTGCCAATATTATTTTGGTTTTAGGAGCATTCTTTGGACATGTATACAGAAAAAAAAAAAAAGAATGATTCATTTGCAATTAATCGCAATTAAATATTTTAATTGATTGACAGATCTAATTATGACATGTTTTTGTGTTCAGCTGTGATGTATCTCCTGGATCGGGACACACAACAGTCATCCTCTGCAGACCTGTAATCTTCATGTATTCCGATTATATTGAGAAAGTGGATGAATTGTTGATCCCTCCCTTTGGTGGCTTCTGCTCCCCATCAGCAGCAGCAGCAGCAGCCGGTGCTGTCGCATCCTCTCCCTGGCAACGGGAGGAGGAGGCTGCGCGAGATGAGGGAGGGTACCACGGTCCCACGTGTCCTCCTCTCACCGCAGACCCAGAGCATCTCTCTTCGCTTTCCCATCCCATCCATACCGCAGATTCGCATAATACACGTACAGCCTCATCCATCCATACACTCATTTCCTCACTATTTCCTGACTGATGATCAATATATAGGCCTGTATTGATCCTCTGAGGCCTATAGGTTATGATTCATTTCTCATCATTCTGAGAGCGCGACAGAGAGAGAGAGAGAGAGAGAGAGGCATAGAGAGAGGAGGAGAGATGAGAGGACGCGCATCATCATCAGATGTTTAGCAGATTCACTCTTCGCCATCATTTCTGCTGTGCGGTTTTTGCTCCTCTTCGTGACATCTTGCAGGCTCTCGATGTTGTAATCCGGGGGAATATGTGAAGATCATGCTGGCGGTGTGGTGCTTCATGGTCTTTGCTGCAGTGGGCGAGAGTCTTGCGGTCTCAGGTAAGAAAGAGAGAGAGGAGAGGAGAGGAGAGGAGAGAGAGAAAGAGAGAGAGAGAGAGAGAGAGGGGCACCCTTTTCGTTTTCTTTGCATCCACATTTTTCCCCCTTGCACCAGCACTTTTCTGTGATTTTATTGTAAAGGGAGCTCGGTGCCAAGCAGCTCGCTGGCCTGAAAGCAGCAGCACTCTCCGATGCGGTGGATTTGCTGCATCAACACATTTCCATGGCAGCCCCATCGCCTATATAATCCAACCATGTCCAGCTGGGTTTAAGCCAATACATATCGGAAAAGCACTACCTTGTCAATCACCATGACAACATGTTTTACAGCCTGATTGATGATTGCTGAGATTGGAAACTCCATAGGCCTTGTGTGTATGTGTCAATATGGGCGTCAGGCTACTATAGAGCCTATAAACTATGACAAATTGCATTCATTATTTGTTTCATCATTGTGTCCACTACATTTCTTAGATTAGAGCAGTGACAGATCAGAATCGTGTTTATTAACAGGTGTAAGAGGTATACACTAGGAATTTGCTTTGGTTTTGTTGGTGCAAGTAAACAGTATAATAACAAAAGAATAGATAAAAACGTTAGAATAAAATAAGAATAACATTTTTTAATTTCTACCAATATACAACATACAAAATAATCTATAATATAATCTATAAACAAATATTGCCAGATAAAATGTTATTAACTGGTCAGTGTGATGAATTAGGTCAACAAACCATTAGCCTACAGAAAAAATATATATCACTTTCAAATCAACTTCTACTATTTGTTTTGCTTATTACACCACTACCAGGTCCCAATTTAGACAGGCGTGTCTCTACCTTGCCAAGCTCGCTACACACTCATGAGACCACACAGTGTGGTAACAAGTGTCTCTGTTGTACTACCTGCAGGTGTGGACAGGAGCCCGGTGCAGGATGGAGACATCTGGGACTGGTTTACCCCGGCAGGGAAGCCGGACAGCGGGGACACTGCCACCAAGGTCACCTATCCAAAGCGGCTGGTGCAGCAGATCGAGTCGGAGGAGGAAATGGCTCATGACTACTTGGATACCAGGGTGAAGAACAGCACCGGGGACACCTCGGTAAGTTGTAGCTCTGTTCTCTGCGATTATCAGCCCAGCAGTGGTCTTAATTTGGGGGCCAGGTACACCCAGGGGTCCTTGACAAAGTTTTCAGGAATCTCCCAGCAACATGAGGAATAGATTCATTTCACTGTAATGTGATTAAAAAAAAAGTATCCCAGTTGGACAATGTATGAGAATGGCTTTTTAAATCAGAGGATTCGTTATTTCCTCACATATTGGAGGTAGAATATTTTTCGTCATATGAAAAGTGGGCCTGCAGCTTGATGTGCGGAAAAATAAGTTCAGGAAAGTAGAAATCTAGTGCTCCGCATGCATCTTTACTCGGGCTGTCAATCGATTAAAGTAATCATGATAAATCTCATGATTGTCCATAGTTAATCGTAATTAATTCCAAATATTCACACTTTTTTTTATCTGTTCAAAATGTACCTTAAAGGGAGATTTGTATTTAATAGTCTTATCAACATGGGAGTGGGCAAATATGCTTGCTTTATGCAAATGTATGTATATATTTATTATTGGAAATTAATTAACAACACAAAACAATGACAAATATTGTCCAGAAACCCTCACAGGTACTGCATTTAGCATACAAAATATGCTCAAATCATAAGATGGCAAACTGCAGCCCAACAGGCAACAACAGCTGTCAGTGTGTCAGTGTGCTGACTTGATTATGACTTGTCCCCAAACTGCATGTGATTATCATAAAGTGGGCATGTCTGTAAAGGGGAGACTCGTGGGTACCCACAGAACCCATTTTCATTCACATATCTTGAGGTCAGAGGTCAAGGGCCCCCTTTAAAAATGGCTATGCCAGTTTTTTCCTCGCCAAAATTTAGCGGACGTTTGGAGCGTTATTTAGCCTCCTTCGGGACAAGCTAAGATGACATGGTTGCTATGATACCAGTATCTTCACTGTAGCTTAAAACTGAGCCCGCTACAACCTAAAAAACGCAAGTTGCATTAATGTGTTAAAGAAATTAGTGACGTTAAAACAAATTTGTGTTGACGCGTTATTATCACATTAACTTTGACAGCCCTAATCCTTACTAAAGAAGATTCTCTATTGTTGGCAGTAGCAAGTCTGTGTGGACATATGGGTGTGACAGTACCAAGACAGACTGTTGTGCTGCTGATGGGAACCTCATTTTTCCAGCGTCTGTAACAGTGCAGCCCTCAGCTCTCTGCAGCGAAGGGTGGTGTCTTGCAGCAGTGTCTCTGCTCCTCGTGATTTTGACCCAGTTAGTCACTGAAAATACCTTTTTATGTCCACAGTGAAGTAATGTCGGCTGAGATGAACCCAAGACAGACAAGTGGTTGTTTTCCAGCTATTTATTCCGGCCTAAACTTCAAGCAAGTTCTGAAACTAAAACCTTCTCACGTGCTTTGTGCATACATTGTAGTAAATGCACAGTTTATCAAAGAGCTGTTTGAATGTTTCCGTGCGTGTTTGTAGTGGCCCTCATCTCCACATGACCAAGTGCAGCCCATCCTGAAATATTCAGTCATTATGTCCGATCATCCGGCTGCTGTGCTGAGCCCCTGACTTCTTCATTATTCAGTGGTGTGTTGAAGTATGTCCCCATTAATTATGAAGCAGGCCTGTGTGAGGAATGCTGCATGGTCCAAGAGGCTTGAGCACTCCCCATCCCATCCCTGCCCCCTCTCTGTTTCTCTCTCCCTGTGTCATGGTGATATGATGTACTTCATATAACTGCTATGAGAGAGTACATTAGGCTCCTTACACACACACAGAGTCACATGTTTGAAGACTATGTAGTTAAGATGAATGTTGTTGGCTCTGGAGGAGAAGCTGTCTTAACCAAGTATATAATATATGATTAAAAAAACAACAACAGCTAACATAATCTATATTCAGAAGATACAAATGATGAAGCTGTTCAAGTAGACAAGGTTTCAGAAGTCCCCGTTTTAGCTGCTGCACTAGACCTGCTGTGTTTTGTTTATTGAAATATTTAAGATGCTTGGAATGAGGGACGTGATAAATTTAGAAGCAGCAGGGGATGAGATTAACTTTTTCTTTCTTATCTGTCACATCACGCTGAGTTGAAAATAGATGAGGCGGCATTTCTGCCTCTCAAGTTTTTTGTTTTTTTATCTGTTGCGATGATTTGTTGTGTTCACTTGACACTGAAAGACAAATGATAAGATTCATGTTTTTTTATGGGGTTTTTTTTGCATAAAAAATTGGATTACAATGTTTTTAAGATTTCAGGCTGAGGTTGATATGCTGTACCAGGATATTTATATCATTATATCATGTGAGAAACATTGATTTTAAAGGGGCTCTATACAATATCCAGAGCATTAATATAGCATCAAACAACTATTTGCTATGTAAAGATATAGAGGAGTAATGTCTACCTGAGCAATGAAGTTGCTCTCCCTCTGTGTGTGTTGCAATCAGAGCTCCTCTGTGCTTGGTTGACATCGCAGGGCCGGCCCTACGTGCTTTTAGTGCATGTTGTGCATGTGAGCGTGCCCCACTGGCTAGCTCACGGCCGTTGTTTTCACTGTTAGCACTGGTAGCGCTGTTGGCACCATTAGCTGTGAGCCGCCGGCTCAGCCATCGCCGTGTTGAAAGCCGTGCAGAGGCAATAGAAATTGCTCCCAATTTATCATCTTTAAAGATAAATCCATGAAGAAAATCACTCACTGTGGGACCAATTCCCACATAAATGTAGCAGTTTGTTGTCAAACATAAAGAAGTCAGCCACATCTTTTAGCATTACTATGATTAGGTAAAAATGTATATTGATTTCATAATGAATAATGAGTTATTTACATTTTAATATCCATCATGGCTCAAAAAGGCCTTTAGGAAGATGGATGGATGATGTGATACGATCAAAAGCTCCAGAGCAGCTCCTAAAAGGACCTGGTGGTGAATTTTCAATCTCACCTTTTGAACCAATGTGGACGAGAAGTCCTTAAAAGTGCTCAGAAAAATACAATTTTGGATAGCTAGAATTTCATTTCAAACTCAACTGAGAAGATAGTGTGGTACAATCAAAAGCTTCAGTGAAGCAACTAAATGGACCTTGTTGGGAAAATGGTTTTTCAACCACCTTAAAGGGATAGTTCGGGTGTTTTGAAGTGGGGGTTGTATGAGGTACTTATCGATAGTTAGTGTATTACCTACAGTAGATGACGGAAGGCACGTCCCCAGTTTGGAGAAGCAGACAGGAGTTACTGTGCGGAAGCAAAGCAATGTACTGCTGTGGACGGGGGCAGCAACAAAATGTATGTTAGCCACCTAAAAGAAAGGCTCACCTAGTAACTCCTTTCTGCTTCTCCAAACTGGGGGCGTGCCGACCGTCATCTACTGTAGATAATACACTGACAATGGATAAGTACCTCATACAACTCCACGTCAAAACACCCAAACTATCGCTTTAAGAACAGTCACACAGTCACATAATGATCAGAACACAAATGCAACCAATGGAACAACATTACTGTACCGAGACAGAAGCCCTGATAGACACCATGCTTCAGCCTCTCCAAGACAGTAGTAAGAAATCTGTTGTCCGTACTCACTGGAAGGAATAATTCCTGGATAGTGATGCATTTTATTGTAAAAGCCCAGTGATTCACTGCAGCCTGGTTCCTCCAGACTGAGATCAAAGCCACTGAGATCCACGCTGGCACAGTCAGAACGGCTGAAGAGACACACTGTTTAGTCTGCAGTAAATCTCTCTCTCTCTCTGCTGGCCCTGCTGTCTCCTCACCTCCTCAGCTCTCTGGCAGCTGTCCATTATGGGGCATTGGCACAGCATGGCTGAATATAGACCACACCGGTAAAGTTTTCTCCACCTTCTGCCTCCCCCCTCTCCATCCATCTATATCACGAAACTCCAGCTGAGCTCGTAAACAACAACCATAGCTCTCTGCTGTCATGTCTGCCTGAATGCTGGCAGCCAGTGTCGATCAATGTCGACTTTATCAATCATAATATTTCAGCTGCCGAGTTGCTTTTAGAGCGTACGTACTATTGATTCTGTTGAATTATTCATGGGACCTTTTTCCACAATCGTTCCGTGGCTTTTGACAGAGCGACACTCTTAACCACAAACGTTTTGTTACACTTTGATTTATCAACTATGAAATCTGTCTCTGTCACTGAGGGTTGTGTTTTTTTTTCAGCCCGTCCACTTGGCCCAGAGCTGTTTTCAAGTGGAAGCCTTTGGACATACCTTCACTCTGGACCTGGAGCTAAACCAGTTAGTATTACCGTCCAAATAAATCATCAGATCTGTTTTTGTTCACACTTCAGTACAGTATCAGTGGGTGCTTTTAATTCGCTGCAGCTGTTCTCATTAGCATTTCCCAGCACTTAAGCAAATGCACTTAGCGCCTCTATTATGTTACATGACAAGATGGGGAATACCAATGTAGCAGACACACAGACACACACTGCTGCATGTTTATGGGCTTCCACTGATTTTATTAACGCCGCATGTTAATACGTTCACTTATTCTTTGTGAAATACATTTGAGGTGGAAAATAACCCTGATGAAACCATTTTTGATTACATGGTGAAAGAGATAATGCTGTTCATAGTCTGTCTCTCCTCTCTTTGCAGTCACCTCCTGTCTTCAGAATATGTGGAACGGCACTTTAACCAGGATGGCAGAGCCTCACAGTCGGTGGTAAGATTGTTTGCGTGGGGTGGGGATGTGTGCTGACAGGATTTTTAGTGAGTGAACTTGTCTTTTGGCACAAAGAAGGCAGCATACTAATGAGATGACCAGAGCGGCGGTGCAGCATTCAGTTCTTTGGCTGCAGAAACTGAGACTTTGTCACTGGTGCTGCTGCCAGTGGATATCAGAATTAGTTTAAAGTTTTGTTTGTCGGATGCAATACCTTACTAGGGCTCATTATACAACACAATTCCTATGTCTCAGATATATTATAAATAGAGATGTTCTGATACCATTTTTTCCTTCCCAATACTGATTCTGATACCTGAACTTGCGGTATCGTTCGATACCGAGTACAGAACCGATACCAGCGTGATCAAAAAAATAAAATATGGTTATTGTTATTATTTAACAGCTGTTTACTACTGACCATGTATGGATGATTACCATATTTGTTGTATGGCCTGGCTCAGGTTAAACCCTTTGTAAAAACATGAACACATTTTCCACTGTGAAATATTGCCAAATGGCCGACATGTTCCTCGCTCTGACTACCGTTACACTCTCCACTAGCACCACACTGTTGTTGTTTGCTATTGTCACGTGACAAACTACCTGCAATCAGTTCTTCTTCGCTGCTCTAAAACAGTAGTTGTCAGTGGCAGCCATGATACATCTAGGGCGACAGCACAGTGAAGGCTTCTGTTTTGGAGCGGCGAAGAAGAATTGATTTGTGGTTAAACAAAGCCCTCAGGAAGAGCGCCGGGCTTTGAGGCAAATTCTCGTAGTGACGAAAAGGTGGTGCTACAACTTCCGTGTCCGTTACAGGATGCCATTGAGCCTAAAAATACTTTTTCCCATAGACTTACATTGGGAAAGAGTTTTTTTTTTCAATTTGTTTTTTTAGATAATCAAGCAGGAGTGCCTGCTCTATGGGCCCAATGGATGCAGAAGATTGCCGGATGATCCGGGTACTTTATCACTCGGCAGTCGAGCCATTTTGGCTTCATGTGCCACTGAGCAACTCTCATAGGAATGAACGGGAGCCCGCCTACAACGCTGTATCCAGTTCTCTTTATACATCCGTGATTTAAACAAGTCAATTTTAATAAATAAATGATGGTATCAGTATCGGAACAATTCTATTTTTAAGGTCATCTCAGGCTGATCTGTTTGGTTAATGTCTCATTTTAGAAACAAAATGCATTTTTTTGTTTGTTTTTATCTTTTAAAGCTGATCTATTTATGTGATTGCGATGCTTTATTGAAGTTTTCACAGTTTGATCTCATCCTCCCCTTTTATCTATTTATAGAAGGTGCATTGTGTGCTCTCTGCTTCAAAAGTAGGCTGCCGTGTAACTGTTAAGATTATGCATGTTACTGTGCTCTACATACGTGGGTTTTTCCTGTCAGCGGCGTGCACGCGTGCCTCTCCGCTGTGGCCTTTCTTAGGCAGTGAAGAAGAAGAAAGGCAGCGGACGCCTGTGGTGTAAAACCACGAGCTCAGAGAAAGAATTAAGAGATAACAGGAAAATGGATGAAAGCCTTGACATCTAATGTGATGTGCGCTTGTCAGGACAGACCAGAGGAATGTCACTGCGTTCTGCCAGCCAGGAGGGATGGTTTTTTTCTGTATAAATGTGCCATTCACTAACCCCCCTCCAGCAGTCACCCACCCACCCACCCAGCCAGCACTCCATGTCCCCACCTACAATCGCTCCAAACTCTCCCTCAGTCCTCCTGACCAATCACAAGCCTGTTTCCATAGCAACCAGTTAGCTCAGCAGTGTCATTAACTTCTTGGCAGCGAAGAGAATGAAAGAAGAGCGAGAGGGAGGAAGGAAGAGCAGAGCCGGCGAGAAAGGAGGAGGAGGAGGGAAAATGAGGAGTAAAATGCCAGTTAATACAAAGGCAAGACGAGCTTTGGAACGGGGAGGAGTAATTTTGGGAGTGTATGTGTGTCCATCAGTTTGTTCCCAGAGTGGCGGGAGGGAGAGGAGGCTCACGGGGTCGGGGATGGAGACCCGTAGTCAGGCCAGATTGTCGCTCAGCTGGAAGGAGGCCTCGCGTTATGCCTCTGATGGTGCTGCTGGACATGGCAGGTGTGATGCATTCAGGGGCAGCGCGTCACCAGGCCGATCTCTGTCATCACAATGCTTTTGTTTCCATTCAAAGCACTAGGGCGTTGTTTGCCTGAGCTGTTGTGGCAAGGCTGAGACACCCTGCTGAACTCAATTTGGTCTAGGTGAAACGGTGTTTCTCACTTTTCTCACCTTTCCTGGTGGTTCATCATCGCCGCCGTGACCTTGTGAAGCAGTGCGCCCACTTTTGAGGGAGTGTTAGCTGGAGACAAAAAGCTAGGGCTTTATTGTCAAGGTTGTTATGAAGACAGGAAAGAGCACAGCACAATTCATTTTTTACTCTCATATTGTGTTTTTCAATCCATGTTAAATTCTCAGATCTAACTGTGTGTGCAACCTACAGTAACTGTTGATTTATTGAAGATTATCCTTGTTACCTCCACCTCTATTGTCAGAAAAGCAGAATATAATGCAATAGAGCACAGGACACAAGTAGGTCACAAACTGTGCCATAAAAGCTATAGTGGGGAAAGAGTGAGAGGGGAGTCACATATGCAGAGGTTGTGAGAGGTTTTTCCTCAGAGCTGACCTATAACAATACCCAATGAAGGATAAAAGAGAGCCTTTAAAGTGTGTCAGTAGAGGTTGTGGTGCGTTGTGTCCACAGGGAGGGGAGCACTGCTACTACCAGGGAAGGTTAAGAGGTTTGCCAGAGTCCTGGGCAGCTCTCTCCACCTGCCACGGCCTGTGGTGAGCGCCATAGTAAACCTTTATTTATAAAATCACATTTGTTCTGTCTCTTTGTGCTCTGCATCTCACGGTCTTTCTCTTGTTGTTGGTCCTTAGCGGCATGTTCTCTGACGGCTTCTTCTCTTACGGGATTGAGCCCTTGCACAATGGGAGCAATCAGGTAAATAGTCAGAGGATAGTAGTTGTTGTGCTAATCAGGGCTGCAACTAACGATTATTTTCATTGTCCATTAATGTGTTGATTTCTCGATTAATCAATTAGTTGTTTGGTCTATAAAATGTCAGCCCTCAGCTAATATATATTGGCTGAAAAATGTGTTTCCCAAAGCCCAAGATGATGTCCTTAAATGTCTTGTTTTGTCCACAACTCAAAGATATTCAGTTTACTGTCATTGAGGAGTAAAGAAACCGGAAAATATTCACATTTAAGAAGCTGGAATCAGAGAACTTTGACTTTCTTTTCTTAAAAAAATTCTCAAACCGATTAATAGAATATCAAAATAGATGCTGATTAATTTAATAGTTGACAACTAATCGATTAATTGCTGGAGCTCTAGACATAATTATGTCTATTATTTGTTGTCTTTATGTGTCCTTATGTGTCTAATGTCATCTGGGTGTATTCTGTTATAGGATGATGGCGCTCACCTAATCCGCAGGATGCCTGATATCAGACTTCCCCCCCACTGCCCAGGTACAGAAGTGCATTTAAAACATAATCTTTCTTTCTGCTAGTCTGAAAGAAGTCATCTCAAAATTGACCAGTGCATGAAAAACAATGTTTTTGCCTGGCATGTCTCGCTATAAGTCTTTTCTTATTTTCTTATCTGTATGACATTTTAATATACAGTAACTGCCTTGCCTTCAGTTCAATAAATTAGACCAAACATCCTATAAATAAATATATAAATATAAATAAATGTTACATGTTCGATGGGTACTGTTTATGTTACTGTCCAATAAACCTCCAACACCGGCTATTGTGGTCTCTCCTATGATCAAAAAAATCTCTTCACACCTTTAAGAGAGGATCGTTCTGCCAAAACAAGTGTGATAATTGAATGGGATGTCATTTTTAGTTAATTCAGAGGGGGTGATAATTATATTCACAGCTTTCTGAATTGGGAACTGTAATATTTTGACTGAAATTGAGATTTGAACTGCACCTTACAGCACAAAAACAAAGTAATATTGCTCTAAGTGCCTGCAGCTCTGCTTCTCTGTGTGTCCAGACTGTACAGAGGAAGGTGAGTGGGATAGCAGAGGAGGTGATGCTGATGACGACAGACCGGACCAAATGAGGGAGCAGCAGGTGTCTGAGGGGCTGAGGCGATCCAAGAGATATGTTCGCAAGCCCTCTGTCCAGACTGAGACCAAATATATTGAGTTGATGGTGGTCAACGACAACGAAATGGTGAGTTAAAGTACTTTTTGCTGCTAATTATGTGGACGTCTGATCCGCTCTGGTGCTCTTTGTCGTACAGAGAAATGAGAGTTGTACGGGTCATAGGTGCAGTACAGCAGTGTCTTTAACTACCAGCATGGTGTGCGTGGCTAACCATCTACCAGCCTAGCTTGGGGATGCGTGTATTAATCTGGTTGTTGTCACGTTTGCTTATCTGACAAATGTTGGCACATGAAAAGAGAGGCTACATTTGAGCTGCTAGAGATTGTTCTTTGGCATCCACTAACATCAGAGTATGTTGCGTTGAAAGTAGACTATACTGTTCTCAGAGGTATAAATGTACAGATGTTGATGTGTTAATGGAAACGGTCTTAGGGCGGTTTCACAAGCCAACATTTAGTCCATTTTAATCAAACTCTGGTGCAGTTCAACCCCTGGTGTGGTTCATTTGGGCAGTTGTGAATGCAGTAACTGTACTCTGGTGCGGACCAAAATAACCGGTCTGAGACCACTTGCAAGAGGTGATCTCGGACCATATTCATGTGAACCAAAATGCAGGCTGTCTATTGAGATGGACGCAGATAAAACGACAGATTAACATTAGTGGAAGAGGACTGACCTTTTGCTTGACATCTGGGCGGAAGAGAACATACAGAATATGCTAAATAAAATCCACAAAAATAGTGACGTTTATGAAGTAATTCGAGATAAACTGGAGAAGATTCAAACTCCTAGTCGATCAGTGCCGAGTCAAAGTGAAAAACTGTCAAAAACTTTGACAGCAATATTTCAAAGTCTGCTATTCCCTGCATACTGCAGAAGTGGCAGCTCTCGAAATGAAAAAGATAAATTCCCTCCTTTGTACACGCCCCTCAGCAAATTATTTTTTTTATTTGGTGAGCTTTAATTTGTGCACTGTGAAACCAGCCCGTTCTCACTCCCAGGGCGTCAAATACCGACACTTTGTCACGGCCGTCGACGTGAGATACCGCCGCTTAAGGCACCCTTTAGTGTCGGTATGAGATGCACCAGGCTTTCCATTAACTACAATAGAACAGGTGGAAGGGGAGGTGGATGGGTCCAACAAACACAAGGCTGTCATCCAGGAGACCGCTGTTTGTGTCCCATGTGCACAACGTTCAGAGTCATTTTCACTGTACAAACATAGTAGTTTTAAGCCCAGCCATGTTGTTTTTGCCTAGCTATAGTGGTTTTATTACCTGAACCTAAGCATGCGTTTTTGTTTACTTCACATCATTAAGCACGTGTTTACTGTGACCGAAAAGAGTGACGCCGAGGGGTCTGACAAAGCGTCAGTATGTGACGAGTTGGGATGAGAACGCGTTGGTGAAACCAAAACAGACTAAATAGAAAACAAACCAAAAGTATCAGTTTCACTCTGATTCAGACTAATCAAACGGACTATGGCTTGTGAAAGCACCCTTAATGGAGTAAATACAAAATATAAAGCAAACATTAGATCCCATTTGCCAGCATTGTGGGCTCAGAGACACATTCCTATAAATGTATGCCTTATGTCAGGATCCTTAGAAGTATAGAAGTACAAAAGTGTGTGTGTTAGTGTGTGAGAGAGTGAATGTGATCCATCTCTTACACCATCTGTGCATCTCGGTTTTTCCACAGTTTGTACAGCTGCGTAAATCTAGCAGCCAAACCAAGAACTTTGCCAAAGCAGTGGTCAACATGGCAGACGCGGTAAGAGCTTTGTTTGAAGGATTATAATCCTCCTACTCCTAAACTCCGCACACACACACACACACACACACACACAGCCACCTGTCAAGAAGTGTGTGTATATTATCCCAGATAACACACACACACACACAGTGTTCACAGCACAGGTGTCATGCCAACAAAGAGGTTAACTGATGGGCGTTTTCGGTCCCCAGATCTACAAGGAGCAGTTGAACACGAGGATCGTGCTGGTTGCCATGGAGACCTGGAACTCTAAAAATATGATTCCAGTAGTTGAAGATCCATTGATAACGCTGCAGAACTTCATGAAATACAGGAAGGACAACATCAAAGATCAGAGTGACGTCGTCAATCTTTTCTCGTAAGAGGAATCTAATATCCTGAGAATTGAGGCTTATTTGATGTTATTATTTGATGTTTGGGTGCTTGTTGAGGTTTTATTCTAAATTATGGTGTCTTTCCTTTGCACCTCAGAGGGCGAACATTTCAAAGTAGCCGCAGTGGGACGGCCTACACAGGAGGAGTGTGCTCTCTAACAAGGGGAGGAGGCATCAACGAGGTGAGGGAAATCTAAAAAGGTTATATTTTCAGTTGCACCAACAGGGATTCTTTTAAACTATAGATTATGGTTTAGCTAAATTTAAATCAAAGTGATTAAACCAGATTAAAATGTCATCTCATCTTTGTTGCACAATTTAAATGAAACCATTGATAAATACAAATAAGTTTAACCCTTGTGCATCCCATTAAAAAAGCTCTGATCTGCTCTGATGTCCTTAGACGACAAAAGTTTCTGCGTCAAAAAACTGCCATGAAATTATATAATGATATTATTTTCCACTTTCACTGAGTTAAATTTTTTAACCAACCTCAGTGCTGATCATAACTACCAAATATTCATTAATTTTCAGAACTTTAACCCTTTAAATGCCAGTTTATTTACATAATGCCACTGTTGTTATGGAAAAAAAACTCGTTAAATCATTAAATGCTACGGGGTGTGGGGGGTGTTTATGTCAGTGATTATTAAAAACAGCCTGTGCGGTGGCTTCCCCTAACCTCTCGAACATCTTACTTTTTAATATTAAAACAGCTCGGACCACAGAATCCTGGCGTTTGATTAAGTTTATCTTCTGTTGTGCTGCAACTCTTTTACTTCCGTTATGTGCACATTATGTTTATTGTTTTTACTCTGTTTTTATTGTTGCTTGCTTTGTATTAATTTTAATTATGTACATGTTCAGCACTTTGCGGTTGTTTTTAAACATGCTATATGAATAAAGTTTGACTTGACAGTCTTTGTGCTAAGCTAAGCTAACTGGCTGCTGGCTGTAGCCTTATATTTATCATAAGAGAGTGGTATTGATCTTCTCATCTAACTCTTTGCAAGAAAGGTAACACACTTATTTCCCTAAAATGTCAAACTATTTATTACTTTAATCCTGGTTTTAAGTACATCCTGGTTGGTGCAACCCAAGTCACCTTTAGGATTTTATATCAGTGTTGTCCCCATCACCTCACAATAAAACTCCCCTGTGTGGATTCTATGTGTGTTTGTTGCAGTATGGGAATGTAGGAGCGATGGCCATCACTTTGTGCCAGAGTCTTGGCCAAAACATCGGCATGAGGTGGAACAACATACGCAACGCTGCAGGTAAAAGACAACAGGAAAGCCTGATAATGCAGAGGGGAGGATAGAGAGATCTATAAACCAGAGGTTGAACTGAATAAATTATCAAAGAGAGCGAGATCAGTGTGGGAAGGATCGAGGCAGGTGGGGACGGGTGTTAGACAGAGCGTTGGGTGTTGGTATCCCTGTCCAGTTCTCTTCTGTAATTAGACTTCTCCATTAGGTGATTAGTCACCTGCGTCCTAGAAGGAGGGGGTGGTGGTTAGAGCATTGCTGCCATTGAACAATGGGCTCAGTGATTAATGTTGAAGAGCCATCAGGTCTATTATTCAATGCCAGGACAGGAGCTCAGTGCACACACTGTAGGCTCTCCACACCTCTGTCACTAGGTATCAGGTCTATGGAAAGTCTATTCCTCTTTGTCGAACATAAGTCTTTTTCTCGAGACTTGCTGCAGCATGGGAAGACTCACAGCTTGGATTGTAATGCTGATCACCACGCATTATTCATTTAAGTTTCCCCCTCTCATCTATGCTCTTCTTCTTCCTCCTGGTCTTCCTCACAGGAGACTGCAGGTGCCCAGATAACTGGCTGGGCTGCATCATGGAAGACACGGGGTAAAGATCCACATCATAGCACACTGAAGTGAACAACAACATAAAAAACACAACACACCTGTAAAAATGAATCTCTTCTCTGTTTGTTGACACGATTAAACAGCAGGACTGTTTTCTTGTCGCTCTCCCTCTAAGCTGCGATTTGTTCCGTTCATTTCACTCAATTAGGCAATTTAACACCTGTAACAGAGGGATGCTTTGACTTTTACTGAGCCAAGCCTGTGAAAATCACAGCTTGTATTTGATGCGTTCAGAGAATTTGTTGAAACATCAGACATCTGCGTGCCAACCACCTTGAAAGAATTGCAAATTGAATATAAAGTATTTACTATACAGTATGCATGATCTGGATTTTGGTGCGCCTTACCAGATGGAACAATACAGTTTTAAATTATTCATTTGAGTAATATCCTACTACAGATGGTAACATTTCTGTCAGATTGCAAAGTGATGGCACAGACACCCACAGTAGATTTTGGCATTCCTTACTGGCAGAAAAGCGTTGTGCTGTTTTTATTTAAGTTTTTTTGTTATGTCCTGGTCTCGATCTTTGTGTGTGTGTGTGTGTGAACACAGATTCTATCTGCCCAGAAAGTTTTCTCGCTGCAGTGTTGATGAGTACATCCAGTTCTTGCTCCAGGGGGGCGGGAGCTGCCTCTTCAACAAGCCAAACAAGGTGAGGGCCATGTGGGGATTCACGATGTGGTGTGAGAGGAGCATCTTATTTATAGACTAATTAATTATTCTTGTAGTCTAATTTCCACCGGAAAACACGTACTTACAAGGGCATTGAATATTTTTTGTTTTCTTCTTTTTAAGGGATAGTTTGAAGTGAGGTTGTATGAGGTACTTATCCATAGTCAGTGTATTTCCTACAGTAGATGACAGTTCAATTTGGAGATGCAGACAGGAGTTACCACACGGAACCAAAGTAATGGACTGCTGTGGACGGGGCCGGCAGCAAAACGTATTTTACCCACCTAAAAGAAAGGCTTGCCTAAAAAAAATTATATTAGTTTAAATGTACGCTATATTTAGAATATTTTCGCCGGTTTACCTTGCCGTGAGACGGCTATACAGTCTATGTTTACGACGCCAAAGCAACCAAACTCCATTGAAAAAAAGTGTAATTTTTACCCCGCAGAACATAGAGGTTGCTGGTCTACCGCTGCTGTGATCGGTTAGTTTGTTTGTGTTATGGTGTGACTTTGGTGTTTTAAAGAGTTAGTTTGGATTCACCAAAGTCACACAATAACACAAACTAACTAACTGATCAAGGCAGCGGTAGACCAGCAACCTCTATGTTCTGCGGGGTAAAAATTACACTTTTTTTCAATGTAGTCTGGTGGATTTGGCAAGAGCATAGATGGATACAACTGCCATCAGTTCCCCGTCGGAAACGTCTGTCTGACAGCAAGGTAAAGCGGTGAAAATATTCTAAATATAGCGTACACTTGTTAACTGATATTGATTTTTTTAGGAGGCTATAATATGTTTTGCTGCCGGCCCCATCCACAGCTGTATATTGCTTTGCTCCCGTGCGGTAACTCCTGTCTGCTTCTCCAAGCTGGGGGCGTGTCGACAGACATCTACTGTAGGTAATACACTGACTATGGACAAGTACATCATACAACTCCTATTCAAAACACCCAACTATCCCTTTAAGTAATGCATATTAGTGTTTCTGTGTTCCAGCCAACATTCTCCTATATTACTAACACGTTTCATCTCTCGTCCATCTGTGTCCCACTTACATATATATGTCTGTCTCTGTCTCCCTCAGCTGTTGGACCCTCCAGAGTGTGGGAACGGCTTTGTGGAGCCAGGGGAAGAGTGTGATTGTGGATCCCAGGTGGTGAGTACCCATTTGGACATCATGCATGAAAACCAGCTCTTAAAGCTATTTTCTGGAGCAGAGCTGAAGGTTTGTGTTCATGTCTGTGTCTGCAGGAGTGCGTCCGTAGTGGAGGAGCCTGCTGTAAAAAGTGCACACTTACCCACGATGCCATGTGCAGTAACGGACTCTGCTGCAGCAGCTGCAAGGTGAGTCTACCTATATTACAAGGATTCAAAAAAGTGAACTTAATATAATTAGTAAATACAGCATGTCGATTGTCTTTATATGAGAAGAAGAGGCTGGTGGGCGGTGCTTGGTATTTCCTCAACTGATCTCAACATAGCTGCCAAGTCACAAACATTCTCATTTTACAGCTAAACAGTACACTACGAGATGTTTCTGAAAACATTTGAGGTGAGAAATAGGCATTACAGTAACAGAATATTGATTCATATTTGATCAGCGTTGCCTAGTTTGACCATTTAGTCAGAGTTCATGATTGATTGACAGCTGCTCAGAGACCGCAGACTCTAGCTCGGCTCTGATTGGTTGTTTTCCTCCGGTCTGTGAAATCTTGCAGATGCCGTTAGGAGCACCAGAGGACACAGAGGCACATGATTTCTTTTCAGATTACCTGTCTCATGCACTACTGTCAGGATATAGTGACCGTTTTATAAAAATAACTTTTTAATCATATTATCACACCCTCAAATGGTGAAGGAGACACTGTATATCGCGCAGATAAATAAATAGACTAGGCGCATATTTTTAGCAGAGCAGAGCGGAGAGAAGCTTCTGGGACGCTTCTGAAAAGCGCTCCGGCGGCCTCTGGTGGAATCTAGGGGTAATATTTGTGTCAAACTATCATCATAAATAGACGGTTTTCCTGCGGTTCATACCAGGCTGGAGATCAAACCCACCACTGGTTATATGCGCAGCGTCCCACTTGATGTTGCCTGAATTCAGAATCACAACACTGGTGTCTAAAACCCCGTATTAACAGGAAAGAGGCAGAGGAGAAAGAGGCAGAGGAGAAAATGGCGGAATCAGCTTTGGTAATTGCGGGCGAGGCATCAAGGCCACTGTGGCTGTACGGTATATAATTTTTTGAGGGGCACGGCAGCCATGGCCCTCATGGGCTCCGTGAAATTCCTGCCCTGCATGCCAAACAGTTTCCAATGACGGGTTCTCAGATGGTTCTGTGTAACAAACCATCTGGCGAGTCAGGTTACATCAGGACGGCAGGAATAGGAAATCAGTTCTAGAAATATGTTGTGGCTTGAGTTCAACGTTTACAACCTTCAACTAAGTGGCAACTCACCAATTCATGTTGTGCGCCCCACTATATAAGTATACAGTACTATTCCCCAAATATAGATCACAAGAAATATTTAAGGGAAGTTAAACTGAATGCAATTAAAATGTGTAAAAGAAAAGTTTCTGCTGAGTGCTACTTATGTCTACAGCCTGTATGATTACTTACTGTATATGACTTATCCAGCATTTACTTGATCCCTTTTATGTTGTGACCTAGTATGAGCGGAGAGGCGTGGTATGTCGAGAGGCTGTGAACGACTGTGACATCCCAGAGACCTGCACCGGAGACTCCAGCCAGGTACAGTTAACTGTGATGTAAAAAAAAAAAAACTGCAAGATGAACCGCAGTATCCAGAACATGAAGTACTTTTCTTGTTTTGCAGTGTCCTCATAATGTGCACAGGCTGGATGGCTACATGTGTGATACTAGTCAGGTAAGGGCACGTTTGTGGCATGTTTTCTAGTCTGCAGCTCACGCTTACGTATACTTGATAACTGTTTTTTTATATACTTTATTTTGTCAATGTATATCGTTGATACATTTCCTGTCCTTTACATTATTTAAACATCTTGTAATAATTTTTTTTATCATTTTTTAGCTTTCATCTACAGATAATAGGTGCAAACGTAAACAAATAAACAAAAAATAAATAGAATAACCAAGAGACATTTTTTTTTTAAAAAGAACAAAAGGGAAAATGGTTCATTTTAATGCATCTACTGGTGCTTTAACTTTCTATTACAGTTTCATGTATATTACTTAAAAGATCTTCACAAAACGTGATCCATTTAATATTTCTTATAATATGCCATAATATACTTAATTTAAAGAAGGCCCATCTTTTTTCCAACAACTTTTCTTTCTTATTGGTTTTATAAATTACCTTTTCCATTCTATATATGTCTTCTACTGTTTCCAGCCACTTGTTTACCTTTGGAGGTTCCAATTTTTTTCAACTTCTTGTTATTTGTTTGAGTGCATCTCAGAATACAAAAATATATAATTCCTCCAATTTTAAGCTTTTGTGTCGTGTTCCCAGGAGTATATTGTGTTTTTCAGGTACCATGCGTATACTTTATTATTGTTGTCTCATTTCTTCAGGGTCGCTGTTACGGTGGACGGTGCAGGACGCGTGATGGACAGTGTAGGGGACTCTGGGGTTACAGTAAGTATAGAGCAGCATGCAGCTTGCACCTGGACATGTTGTATATATGGCTTTGTAGTCTCATTCGACTTGCAGCAGTCCAATTAGCGTCTTTGTTTGCCCTCCCAGATTCAGCAGACAGGTTTTGTTATGAGAAGCTGAACGCTGAGGGGACGGAGAAAGGCAACTGTGGTCCGGGTCCTGAAGGCCAGGGCTGGCTGCAGTGCAACAAGCCGTGAGTCGCACCATCCTGATTCCCCTGGCTGATATTCTCATGGAAGAACAAGAGTGTGTTCAATGATTTGCATTTTAAGAAATCATATACACAGAACATACGACAAAACAGAATAAAATAAAATAATAATCAACGAAAAACAGGAGAAAATAAATAAATAAAAGAACTGATTACATAAATAGATAGTTGACAGGTAGCTGATAAATTCATTTCAGAGGATAAAGAAAAAAAGAAACAACCAGGTAGCATATGTACACACATTATCGTCTTAGTTGACAAATCTAGCTGGGGGATCATTAGAAATCTTGTCTGTTGTATACCTCACCCATTTTCCCATCTTTCTTCAAAGATATGAACTTGATTTCTAATTGTCATGGTTATTTTTTCCATTTCATATATTCCATTTACAAGATCCATCGATTTAAGTTAATTAAATTATCATTATAGAGTTATAATTAAGAGTGTGTTCACACTATTCAGCTTTTCTTTCTTACAAAAAGTGGTGCTTCAACTACATTTTTTTGCAAATATTGCTCAGGTTTGAGTCTTTACTGAATTTAATAGAAACCAACCAATATTATATTTTTCTATTATTAAGTGCTGTATGTCTGTGTAGCCAACATAGCTTACGCTTCTGTCATTTCAGTGTCAATTTTTATAAAGAAAATATTAAAAACACCTATAGGGGCCGTACTGTTGCTTTCTGAGCGCTGAAGCCATGTTGGTGTGAACAGCCTTTGTTATAACTGGAGCACCAAAAATGGTCCAAATTGTGTGTAAGAGCCATTTATTCATATGTTTACCTTTATGTTTATTTCATGTGATACCTTTTTTGTACACTGGGTGGCAGTCATCTATAATAGGACTGCATTTATACAGGAAGGGATGGTACTGCAGTGAGGTGTTTTGCATGCTGGGAGGCATACAGTTTTTGACAGTGGTCATGGCATCTGCTGGTAGCATAGCAGTGACTTAGCTTGGATTAAACTACCTAAAACTGTCTTTGATTGTGTTACCTGAATGCAAGCAGCTAACGGCAAAGGTAAACGTCTGAACATTGTTGGTTTGTGTGTTACCCAGCCGATGCCAACGCCAACATAGCAGCAACATAATGACTATTAGAAGCCCCCACAATGTGTTCTTGACTTAAAAGTTCAACTTTTGAAAACAGAAAGAGGTGGAATATTGTGAACACAGCCCAATGTTGATGCACATTGTTCTCTGCCATTCCCTTTTTCCTGTTTAGGGATGTCTTATGCGGCTTCCTGTTCTGTGCCAACGTGACGATGAAGCCAAAGTTTGGAGACCTGCAGGGTGAGGTGACCAGCTTCACCCTCTACCACCAGAACAAGTACCTGGACTGCAGGTAAGTGGGTCACGTCCATCTGGCATCTGGCATCAGCTACAACAAACATAGCATGAAAATGGGAATATTGTGTCCCTAAATATCAAATTGTCCTACTCTCCCACATCTCTGACATGTTTGGATGCTTCACCCAGAGGCGGCCATGCTCTGCTGGAGGATGGATCAGACCTGGGTTATGTGGAGGAAGGCACTCCCTGTGGTCCCAACATGATGTGTCTGGAGCGACGCTGCCTCCCTGTGGCGGCGTTCAACCTCAGCAGCTGTTCGGGATCCAACTATGGACGCATCTGTTCTGACCACGGGGTAAAAAAGCTCACAACTTCACATTTTTCAGACATAGAAGTTACATGCACGCACACAGTGGTCACAGCTGTGTAATCTAGTGCAATACTTGCCATAATATTTATCTTTATGAAGCTCATAACATTTTTGGTGACATTGAAGGAAAAAATTCAGTTGTTCTTTTATTACTGAGGTCATAGCTTCGTTTTTAAACAGTCTGTTTATTCTCTTTAAACAACATAGTTATAAAGACAAGACATACCTTACATTAAACATTTATTAGTGTTAAACTTGCACAGTTAAACACTTTCTACTAATTAGTACTTCTCAATTTTCAGTGACTTCAAGAAGTTATGCAAAAATAAAAATGCTGCCTATTACATAAATACAATTGGTAGGTTAGCTGCCTTTCTATTTCTCAGAAACTTTAGAAAATAAATTGTAAACAAAATAACACTAAAAATGGTATATTATGTGATTTTTTATTTTTTTACAAATCACACAATAATGCTTGTCACAACTTTGACTTGGTGTGTATTGTCCATCAGTCGCAATATCTAGGTTCTTTTATAGAAAAACAAGTTTTTAAAATCAATTTTTTGGAAGTTATGAATCAATTCAGAATCTTAAAAGATAAGAATCTAGTCATAGTCATTTTAACACTGTTCTCTGCTTGTCTCTTTCTATTAGCAGCTATTGCACTTGCTTTTCATCTCTTTCTCTCTCTGTCTCTTGTAGACCTGCAGTAATGAGGTGAAGTGTATCTGCGACAGGGACTACACAGGGAAGGACTGCAGCGTCTTTGATCCCATCCCTGAGCCGACAGTCCCAACGGGCCCAGAGAAGAAAGGTCCATAGCGCCTCTCAAACTGCTGCCCCTGTCTCTCTTTCTGTCTGCCTCTCATATCCCCCTCATACTCTCTACCCTTCATCACTGTAGCTTCTCTATGTACTGAAGCGGAGCACAATATCTCGTCCTCAAACACAAAGAGTAGTTCACCTGAGTATTGTGAGAAAGATAACATCAATATTTAGACCCCACAGTGTTTTTTCTTCCTGCTGAGTCTTGGTTTCAATGTTGGAAGATTGTGGGTGTGTGTTGAAACACGTTTTAGAGCATATGTGTGTGTACAGTATGTGTGTGTGTGTGTATGTGGTAGTACTGTATGTCTTGCAGGCACGACCATCTTCAAGTGTCTTCCTTACTTTCTTGCAGTCTGCCAATGACACAGAGCAATTGAGCTGCTGCTCTCATAGGGCCAAAAAAGCCACCCTGAGCAAGAGGGTGTCCAGCTGAAAGAGCAGGAGAAGGGGAATGAGAACAAAGTAATAAAACTCTCTCTCCTTTGTTTTTGTTTTTTTGTTACCGTTGTCTCCCTGACCTCCCTCGCTCACCCGCCCGTTCTCCCACCTCCACCCCAACGTGCCCGATCCTCCTCCTTCCCTTCATCTCTCTTTCTCTGTCTGCAGGTATCTTACCATCTGCCTCTCTCTCTCTCTCTCTCTCTCTCTCTCTCTAGTTGTTGTTGTTGATGTACAGTGTTGATGCTGTCCTCTGACGTGTTTTTTAGTGGTGTTGTTTTGTTTCTGCCCCTCCCCCTCCTCCTCCTCTTCCTCCTCCGCACCCTTCCTCCCTCCTCCTTCCTCTGCGCAGGTCCCAGTGGCACCAATATCATAATAGGGTCCATCGCAGGTGCTATTCTCCTGGCAGCTATAGTCCTAGGGGGAACAGGATGGGGATTTAAGTAAGAGTTCTGGCATGCCTTTGTGTACCTGTCTGCTTCTACCTAAAGGAACCCCCCGCTCCGCCCACTCTCACCCCTCTCAAATACTAGATGCCCGTTTGCAACTCATCGCCCAGCCAGGGGAGGGGACATGGGGAGTCTGAGCTCAACCGTGCAAATGCTTGAACTGCTTTTTGGCGTCAAAATCTATACGAAACATCACATTTCAGTCCCTTTTAGGGTAATGACAGGGCAGGACCGAGATGTTGATCTGCCAGGAACCGCTGCAGCACTCTCAAGTCCACTAGATTTATTATTAGCCTTTTATGAAAATGGTTACAGTGGATTACTATAAACACCCTTTTTAAATATGTTTTACCTTTGGTGCTCTTTTAGCCTGCAGTATCCAGTTCTCCTACAGGCAGCCCCGTCCCAAATGCCCTCGCTGAGAGGGATGCACGATATGGATTTTTTCAACCGATACCGATAACATAACCGATAATTTAACATTTTTGTATTTTAAAAAGAAGTTCATAACCTGTAGTTTATGCACACCGGAGGGTAAGAAAGACTAAGATGTAGTGAGCAAAGATGGATGATTTAATATTTCATTGCTTTGAATCTGACTGACATCACTATTGTTAACACAAGAAAAACAAATAACAGTTCTGACTCTTAAATGTTCCTTTATTCTTTCTGGTAAAGTACGTCTAAAAACTTGTAGTGCAAAATCTTCTTCTTCTCCTGAAGGAAATTTAGGTAAAATTAATTTAATTTAATTTAATTAGTCAATTTAATCTAATTTAATTTATCCGCTATAATTTAAATGATCGGAATAATACATAATAATTAAAATTTTCTATTATCAACCGATAATTTGTTGGGCCCGATATACAGTATATCGTGCATCCCTACTCGCTGATGTGCTTCTTCTGCACTGTTCCACCTGTGCATGCTAGCTATTGTTCACTCCTTATACTCTGACCTAAAAGGACTGCCCTTCCTTTACTCACAGTTAGATTCATAAGATAATTGTGGCTGTTGAAAATTGTTAATTGAAAAGCAACATTTGAATAACTTATAGCATGTAATCAGTCCTTTTAGGGGCAGAGGTAAGTGTCTGTGCATGTGTGCATGAGCTGTAAGAAGTTTTCTCTCCTAGTCAGACCTCTGGCTCAGAGGGTGGGTGTAATAGTTTCTGGTGTAGTGCCTTGTCAGACTCTATGGGGCTGAGAGGCCATGACTACTGTAGACCTACTGCATGTGATGTCATCATAATCTGGCAAGAAAGATTTTGGAGAGGACTGGTAGATGAATAATGGATCGAATGACTGACTGAGTCATTGTTTGTTAAAAAATCTAAAAGCCAGTTCAACATGAAAGAAAATGAGTCAAATATTGATTCAGATTTCATGTCCACATTTCACATTACAAGGCAACTTCTATATTTTTCAACCTAGACCCTATTTTCACATGTTTTCGTGTCTAACTGACTAATAGGGACAACAATGTCTGAACCTAGTTCAGTATTGAGGGAGAGCGCCGTAGACGGCAGCCGCTCACTTGCTGTAATTTGGTGCTATCGGTGCAAGCTGGCTCCTGTCATTTACGTCCTCTAAAAGAGCTTGCTTTTGCCATGACAGGCTCTGATTGTTATTATAAGTGTCAGACATTATGGAAAGAGTCACACTCAAGGAGAAGTCTCGTTCTGAAATCTGAAGAAGTGATGTGTTGCTGGAAGACATGGGTGGAATAGTGGAATTCATCCATGGTGGAAACGTGAGTGCCAGCCGGGCAGAGTTTGTTGTGTTGGAGTACAGAAAGTGTAGCTTAGTGTTATCTAAAAGATTTTCAATGTCATGGCTGAATATTTAGATGTGTTCCACAATGTGGATGTAATCTTTGAATTTGTTGGCCGCCCGTATTTATTTGAGCCACGACGAGTCTTCTCCTTGAGACTTGGACATAATAACGAACAGAGCGGATGAAGTGAAAGGTAAGAGAAAACATTTTATTTCTCTGTAGGGTCCTTTCCATAATGTTGTCAGACACTTATAATAACAATCTGACCCTGTCAGTGGCAAAAACAAGCACTTTTAGTGAACGTAACGTTACATTGATGTTGCTCACTTGCCCTCACAGCTTGTTTCGCTGCTGCTGGTTACAGCGTTCCCCCTGAATACAGGACCAATTTAAAAAATGTCCTCATTAGTCACTTAGAAACAAATACGTGGGAAAATAGGGTCCAGGATGAAAAATACCAAAGTTACCCTTTAAAGCCTGTTCATGCTAAGTTTTAATTGTTCTAAATGTTAATTATTGAAATTTTTCTTGTGCAGTTGTACTGTTATTGTTTATTTGTCCTTTAACTTTCATGCAATTCTAATGCAAGATTATCAGCTTCATAAAATGCTTCTAAAAATATAGTTATTTTAATATTAATTTGTTAATATTAGTTTGTCATATTTCCTTTTGTCATTGATATGTTTGTGTTTTTTCTCTCTTTTTCTCTCTAATGTGTGCTCATGGAATGCAGGAACATTCGGAGAGGAAGGTATAACCTTGCAGGACCACTATCATGTGATATTTTGTTGATGAAGCAGCATCACAAAATATCCCATCCCATATTCCCTCAGCATACTTACTCTTTCATCCACCATCTGAAGTGGCTCATCATCCCCCCAGAGCACCATGCTCATCGTGCATCTCACTGCTCCTTTTGCTTCAATGCTTCATCCCATTTCGATTCTTGTTTATGAAAAACTCCCCAACCCTGTACTGTCCCCAATCCC
The DNA here is from genome assembly GCF_015220745.1 of Sebastes umbrosus. NCBI lineage: Eukaryota > Metazoa > Chordata > Actinopteri > Perciformes > Sebastidae > Sebastes > Sebastes umbrosus. The sequence goes on along the minus strand of NC_051282.1, from coordinate 21,081,891 downwards.
ATAATATTCCCTTTAAGCAGAATGGCTTCTTCCATTTCTCAAGCATCTGCATCTTCATCTTCATCGTCTGTATTTGTTTTTCTTTCTGTTAACTATCTCCGTTTTCCACTTCTCTTTCAGATCTGGTGGAGGATAAGATGTCTGTCTGTCTTTCTGTCTCTCTGTCCTGTCTACTGTCCTCCTCCTCGCACTGTGTCGTTTCCACATCAGAGAAGAGGGGAACAAAAAAAAAGTCTTCCACTCCTGTCCCAAAATTTCTCCAAACCTCTTCCGATTATCATTTCCTCCACGCCCCCCCCCCCCCCGACCACCGTCTGCTCCTCCTATTGTCTGTCCTCCGTCCTCCTCTGGGTCCGTGGAACTCCTCTCACCATACCAGCCAAATCATACTCCCGTGGCTGCTTCCAGCAGGCCGCTGAGGACTGTGTCCGGGCCACGCCTAGAGCGTGGGAGACACCAGGGTCTTCCTCCAGTCCCGTGGCTCTGAGAATGTGATTCGGTGTCCGTGTACCTCCTTTACACACATCTTGAACAGTCTGATGAAGAACATATCAACCGTGGACCAATTTAATATGTGACATGTCTTTCCAATTCCTGCCTGCCTGCGTTCAAACTAAACTGGCCACCAACTAAGTCCACAGATAAATGTTGGATTAGCACACAGACTGGACATCTAATAGACTGAATTAATGTAACAGGAGGGGAAATAGTTTCCTTTTTTCTGAAAGGAGAAGGACCTGAGGGATAGTTCCTCCAAGGCTAGGCCTTGAACATCTCAAAGTGGACAATTATCTGTTTTAATCTACAACGTCGGGCAACATGGATATAACTGAAAAGAAACTTTGGACTGTTGTTCGCATGTTTTCCAAAGAGAGTCTGAGGAAGGACTAATGATCATATAAAGTGATGGCTCAAAAAACAGTCAGCCATTAGCCAGAGCCCTGACTGATAACTGAGTTTATGTTCATTGTTACTTGTTCTTTTTATTTTCCTATCTGCCCTCCCCCCCACAAGTTTTCAGGTAAAAAAAGGGAAGCTAGGTGTTAATGGTTTTGGGATCATTTTAAACCACTGAACTTTGAAGCAGCAGAGACCGTAACTTAGTGTTTTCAATCACAGACTGACCAACATACATTCCACAACATGTCTGTGTGTGCGTGCTCACCACTTTCAGGCTCAAAGTTTGTACGCTTAGGAGGTTTAATCCGTATGTCTGTTCACGAGTGAATGTAGGTGATTTTTAAAGAAGAATGTATGTCTGTTTACATCAGTGTTAGGGGCAGTTGTGTACACCTTAACACCCCTCCTATCACAGGTAGATTGGCAGGTTTTTACCTCTTGAACAACATCTCTTTCTACAAACCGTTGTGCGCTGCAGCCATGGCACCATAAAGGCAGCACACAAATAACCATTTTTATGTCATGTAACTACAGAAAACGAGCACTAGCCAACTGTATGCACACCTATTTGTAAATATGTGCAAGATATACTGAATGTTAAATGCACTGTATGAAGATTTATTTAAAAGCTATGTTAAAAATAATGAGTTGTATCTGTTTCAAACATATAGCTGTCAGTCTCTCGACAGGACCCGCATCTGACAAATCTCTCCTGTAGTCAACACTGTCCAAGCATCTTTAAATGTGGCGTCACAGCTGAGCTAGCTGTCTCGCATCTCTCTCATCATTCCAGCTATCACTTAAATGTAATGAATCTTTTGTACATTTTGTTGATAGCCCCGAGTCCCGGGTGAACGCCTCAGCCACGAGGCACTGGAATGATACCCACTGTAAATGAGATTAAAGAGATCCCGTCTGGGGTCCAGGAGGCAGCTCGTCTGAAAACTGTATGCGTGTATGAGTTTGGTTCATTTGAGCTTTGCACTATGGCAGATGCACTATTGTTAATTTTACAATATGTACAAAGTTGGTATCAAATACAATCTGTTTGAAGTTTAGGTGAAAAAAGAGAAAATAAGATGCATCGTATCCCATATTTTTAGACACTATCTTTTTGAATTGAGACAAAAAGAGAGAAATGAACTGAGACTTGCAGTTGATTTGAAGTGGAAGAAAAATAAAATACTAAAAAATGAAACACCTACTCTCACAACCTTGTTATGGTATTTATAGTTTATGGTTTTAATAGATGGTTAGACTTCCGGGTTTTCTGCTTCTGAAAGAAATATAATCATAATCCTCTTTACTTTAAATTACAGTGGGTAAGAAACACAGTAATTAAGGTCAAAACAGTGTAAAACTATACATCGTTATTGTTTCCCTTTATGTACCACAATAGGTATGCTTCAATCTGAAGCTGCGACTGACAATTATTTTTATTATCAATTAATGAAGTGGTTCCCAACCTGGGGTCCGGGGCCAAAGATCACAGGGGGTGCGCCAGGTTTATCTGCTCTGAGTTTGTCAAAATCAGATTTGCACATGTATAACTAAAATCGTAATAACACACTGGATAATTTATACAAAAGCCTGTATAAAAAACTATCTAAAAGGATATTTATTTCCTATCTAATGAAATATTCTGCTGCAATCCATATTTGTTGGTGTTTAGCCTTTCAAAAAACAACTTTTCAATGTAGTCAAAAAACTGTTTGCTCTCCCGCTTGCCGCACACAAAGAGAGGCACGCACTGACGAGTTACATTCATTTAAGAAAGTTGATTTATTAAAACAATAACCTAACTCATTTAATACACTGAATCACTTTTAATGTATCGATTATTTTTAGTCTATAAAATCAAATAATATAGCAAAAATTACTATTAGCTTCCTAGAGCCCAAATTGGCGTCTTCAAATTGTTTGTTTTGTCTGACCTTTAATGGTTCTTTAAATCAGACTAAACTCTGGTATTCAATTTACGATATAAAACGGAAAAGATTAGCAAATCCTCACATTTGTGAGGCTGGAACCAGCGACTTTTTGACTTTTTTCATTATAAATTACTCATCGATAAATGATTTATTGATTATCAAAATAAATCAACTAATCAATTTAAAACTAATGCAATCACATTGGTTGTTGGTATTGATAATAAGTGACAAAAACAACAAAAATATATTAAAATATTACTTTAATTGTGAGCAAATTACAACAACAACAACCCAATTCGTGGTTGACAAATCATTCAGCATAAGAAACGTCACCTTCCTTATACATGAGCATTCAGCTGTCATTAAATAAAAACTGTAGAAAAGTCATTGACAAGTGTTGTCATACAGGCCAGTGACTGATTATAAAAATAACCGTTTTAAAAGGCTGATGACAGCCAAGACAGAATATGTCGATCTCTGATCTTGATCAACATGACGGATGAGTTCTTTTATTTTTCCAGCTGGTTGAAAGTACACAGCTGATTTGTGCTTTTTCTGCTAAATACTGTTGGGAATGTCTGTCTGTATGGAGGTCAACATTTTTTAGATTGTTGTCATGAGAGGTGGACGGAACCGGATGAGGAAGCTTTCTGCACAGGAGACGAGGACAGATGTCAGTCTACGACCTCTCCGGCATCCGACTTCGTTTTGGGTTCTTGCCACCACTCAGCCAGGAAGGACTCCTCGTAGTCGCCCATACCCTCAAACTCAGCGTCAGGATGATGATCTGTGCGAGAGGAGGCCATTTCTTCTGGACTTACCTCGTCCTTAAAAGGTAACACAAAACACTCACAGTCAACAGCAAGCAAGCATTTTACTATCTTACTTCCATTCTATCTGGCACCCCTTTTCCTTTTTCTGTCTATAAATCTGTCACTTTTGCAGCCTGTAATTCAGCCTCTCTCCCAGTCCTCCTCTCCAGCTCTCAGGTCCAGGCAGTGAGTAGAGATGGGAGGGGCTGACCTGAGTTAAATGGATGTGGCACAGTCTCAGTGGCTAACACCTCCCAGCCACATACCACATGCTGCTGGCGGAAAACACAGCCCCCCTCCTGCTTTCCCTTCCGCAGCCTTCATCCCCTCTCCTCTCCCTTTCATCCTCTCAGACTTTTTTTTCTCTTGTGCTTCCCTTTCCTTAACCACAACAGCAGCGTGCACTTAGTCTGCTGGTTTATTCCTCCAACGTAAAAGTTTATATCCCCAAACATGTTTTAGGATATTTGATAAACTGGAATGAAAGGTGGCATTTGTACTCAGGAAAACAAATGCCCAAACTCCAACTAGAACCGCCAATTTAGCTTTTGTTGAGCCAAGTTAAAGTGTGAGTTCACTGGGGTGGTCTAGCCGTGGAGACAGTTTGGGTTTTATCTGCTGAGGTTTTGAGATGTCTGTCTCTGCCGCCACCCCTAGCACAATGGAGGTTGGTGGAATTTTGTTTGTGCAGATAAAAAAAAATCTCAGGGATGGATATCTGAAAACCTCATCAGATAAATCAGCATAGCGACATACTTGAAGTAAGTAAAAAACCTGTCTAATTTTTGGGTGAAATGAGCCTTTAATCCGTCTAGAATGTATCTTTTTTTCTAACTGGTAGATTATAGAAATTATGATACTATAATCTATTGTGTCTTTAAGGAAATTTCTACATGCATTGTCATTCAATGCACTCAACAGTTTTGCAGCTACAACCTGATTTGGATGACCAGTAGCTTATGGTGGCTAATATTAGCTGTGGTTTTGCAGATAAATACACACATATATGAGTCAGTCCACTGACTTTAAGATTGTTCTCTATTTGTGCTACTGCTACAATATGTTTTAGCATTTAACACTATTTCATAATTGTCACTTGTGGCTACATTGACGCTGTTTAAAAAAATGTTACTGGGCTCGCTTTAAAGACCTTTTTCATCCTTGTGAAGGAACATTGTATAGCATTTTGGGGGATCTGTTAGCAGAAATTGAATATTCAAAACTATGTTTTTATTTGTGTATAATCACCTGAAACTAAGAATCGTTGTGTTTTTGTTAGCTTATAATGAGCCCTTCATATCTACATAGGGAGCAGGTCCTCTTCACGGAGTCCACAGAGAGAGCCTTTCGTGTCTTTACGTTACCCGAAGGCCAGGCAAGACGCGCTTGTGAAACTGCGGTAACGTAAGCAATAGAGTGTAAAACTGTGGTACCACCACCAGCCGCCGTCTGACTTCCGTCGCACCTAAAGTACTGTTATTATGGTAAGGATGACGTCTGAGCGAAGCAAACAGCGTTACCACAGTTTTGCACTCAGTGGCTCCCATAACCAGTCTTGGAAAGGGAGGAGTGAGCAGAGGGGTACTCAATTGGTTACAATCGGCAACCACACCACTAGATGCCGCCAAATCCTACACACTGTACCTTTAAGATTGTTCTCTATTCGTGCTACTGCTACAATATGTTTTAGCATTTAACATTATTTCATAATTGTCACTTGTGGCTACATTGACGCTGTTTAAAAATAGTTACATATGCTCGCTTTAAAGACCTTTTTTCTTCCTTTTAATTATAAAAAAATATATTAAAAACCCATTATTTTTGATTGCAAAGAGAGGGATAACTAAACGTGGCTGCTGTGCTCACAATATCACTCTGCAGCCCAAAACAAATGCTTCCTGTAAGTTTGCCACCATCTCTGCCTCGCAACAACAACATACCTCATCGTCAGTTTGTAGGTAGTTCTGCGCAAACTCCAGCATCTCTTTCTGCTTGGTCGTCTCATTAAAGTACTTCAGTGCCTCCTGAAAAAACAAACGTGACGTCAGATGTTGTGTTGACTCAAGCAGCAGGCGACAACAAGCCTGTTTTATAGCTCGGCACTAAGCAACAAATTTGCCCTGTTGTCCTTTTGTTTACTGCTTTTTTTGGCCTCTCATTTTGGAAGCCTTAAAGTATTTACAGCAGTGTCAAATTTAATTGAAGCTGTGGCAGCTTCAGAAGGCAAAGACGTTTACCACACAGAGCAGGAACAGTGCAGCCGCTGACAAATCTAAACCAAGCAAAAAAGATTGGAAAACAACTCCGTCTTATGAGAGTACGTGGCTTTCTAATTACCACCCTGAGATTGTGTTAATGTTCAAGCTAGGACCGCTTTATGCCATAGGTTTCCTGCTTTGGTTTAGTGCAGCCAATGTGTAATTTGCTAACACTCTCTGCTGCTGCCTATGGTTCAACTACCAAAGTGCAGGAAGTACCAGAAGAGAATAGTAATGAGGTCTTTGTTTCACTCACGGGCCGAGGCTGAAAGTCCTTTTCTTCTAGTCCCCACTGTGACCGGTAGAAGCGGTAGTACGCTACATTTTGCTGCATCACCTGGTCTTTACGGTCAAACAGCATGTAACTGGCTGCACACGGAGCAGCGTTCTTTACATCATTCACTGTAGAGGATCACAAAATAATACATGTTAAAACAATGTTAACACAGATTGCTGTCAAAAGCCTGAATCCAGAGTTTTTGTCTTACATTTATAATAGGAAAACTGGAGGTAGTGATACATGGTGGCTACAAACTTCTCCACGAAGAAGCCTCCAACGCTGGGAGTCAGGTGCTCCTCACATTTCACCTTACATTTCAGCACATCAGTGTAGAGATCTGAGGCAACAAGAAGCATGTTATTTTCTTATCTAAAACACTCTGAACTGAAACAGCTCTCTTTTATTGCTCTCTTCTTACCTGCCAAGGTGGGATAGAAGTCTTTGAACTCTAAGATCTCATATGAGCCCTCACAGCCCACCAAGCAGAGACTGTATATTTCAAAGAAATGCGTGATGGCCTGCTCCATGTTTCGGGCACTGCCGCTGAAGTCGCCGTTGTTGTAAAGTGTCACACTCTTCAGGAAAACACTCTGGAAGACAAAGACATGTGTTTGTAAAAGTTTGAATAGTTTAGCATGCGTTATAGGAGGAGCTTCGCTCCTCCTAACCACTTGGGGTGTCTCCTTTAGTCATAGAGCAGTGTTAATGTAAATGTACATTGTTTTGATTTTTTGATAAGAATGAAAATGTTAATCTACGAACTTCGTATGGCTGCTCCTCGTGGTCGATGAGATATTCTTCCACATCAAACAGCGTCTTGTAGTAGTTCATGTTCTTGGTCAAATGGGGATCAGTTGGGTTCTTCTTCAGGAAGGTGTGAGACGCCGAAATAGCCTTCTCCACGTTGTTAAGCTGAGGAAGGATAATTTTAAAGTATGAAACAACATCACTCTCACTGGCATGAAGGGAAACAGCAGCTCTTAGCCTAACGTGACCTCTGACCTAGGGATGCACCGATCCAGCTTTTTCAGTACCGATATCGATATCGATACCTGGGCTTTGGGTATCGGCCGATACGGAGCACCGATCCAATACCAGTGTTTAATTAATAAGCTGAATGCGTCACTGTGTGGAAGTGACTGGGATCATTCATTTATGTGTAAGGCAACATCAGGCTTGACCTAAACATTGCTTTCCTAACTTTATAAAACAAAATTTAACAAATAATAGATATAAATTCATTGAATTGTTATTTATTATTACAATAATAAATCGTACGCCAGCAACTTGGTAAAAAATCTTCAAAATTAACAGGATTAACAATTCATTGTAAACCTTTTTAATGCAGGAACAAATTGGTCAAAACTTAAACAGGAATAAAATTCCAGTATATAATGCATATAGTATATTAACATAGAATTGAATTTAATAGATTAGCCACATTGTCACTGACATACGATCCAGCTATTTGAGTCAGTATCGGCATGAATCCCTACTCTGACTCCTTTTGCTCCAACAACTACCTACAGATGTAGATCACTGATGTCAGAATATGAATTATTGTTGAAGTCAGTGAATAGAAAACTAATGTGGTGCTGTATGCAGAAATGTGAAATACATTAAGAAAAAAAGGACAGTTGTATAGAGTAGCCTTGGCTAAATGTAATAAACAAGTTCAACTACCTCCTCACAGAAGAGGAGAGATCCACCTTTTGATGCTGATAATTGCATATATTCATGAAAAACAAACACAGTGAGTAAAAACAAAGTCATGTAAATCCTGTAAACTAGAGCTTAAAAGGATGTTTGTTGATCTGGGAGGCTGTTTGATCATGGAGAGCTTTGATTCTCCTTTTAATTTACCAGACATAACTATAGCAAGTCCCAGCAGTCAGTTCAATGGGTTCAGATGGTGGCTGTTTATTACACCAATAGAATGAATGTTGTCTACAATAACATAGAGATCACCTTGAGATCTTTGCACACTTTTTAAAACCAAGAATGAGTCAAAAATGTGTTTTCTTTGCCTTGGACCTATAGTCCCCATCACCCAGCCTGGCAGAGGCAGAGAAGAATAGGGGGATTGTTTCAGGTGAACACTGGAAGAGACGTGGCACATACTCAACTAATGCTTTGAGGTCTGCAGGAGGGAGCAACAAAAGCAGCAGGGAAACTATTGCACATCAAGAAATGTCCTCTCGGTGAGTCAAACCAAAGGCTCCAGAAACTGACTGCCACACATTGTAGTGTGATTGCGCCCATTACGCACAGTTATGGTAATGCTTAATCCACATTACTGTATATGCTCCTGCGTTATTGTGCATATTCCAATGAGTTTACAAAGGGCCAAATCGCATTTATGTCACTTTATATTACATTTTCTACAACATCCACTAAAAAAGTGGACTTTGGGAAGTTTTTGGTGTCAGGATGTAGTAGTATAGGGCCTACGTTTCACTGTTAGGCACACACAAAACTCTCCAAATGAAGCTTTTGGACTCACCTGGTAGTGTGCATACTGGATGTACCGATATGGCACCCTTTTCTCGAAAGTTTCCAGTAAATCCCTCTTAGGATACGAGAGGTTAAACACAGGGAAATCCTTCTTGCACTTCTTGAGGCACGCAGCCCTCAGGAGGATGTGTCGCACGACGCGGAGGCTGCTGTCCGAGAACAGCGTCTCGTTGTCACGGCTCACCGAGCTGCAGTTGCGGCCGCAGAACGCCTCGCTGTCCCGCAGCAGCCGGTGGAGCCGCAGGCTGAGCTCCAGGTACTTGATGCTCTCCGCCCAGTTCTGGGCCCCGTACTGCTCCAGCGCGTAGCTGTAGGATGAGTCCAGCGGCATGATTTCCTTCGGGGGGAAACTTTTAAAGCTGTACTTCTCATACTGAGCCTCCACCAGAGCCACCGGGATGAGGAGGACCAGACACAGATACAGGCTGCTGCTGCTGCTGCTGCTGCTGCTCAGGAGCATCATTAACCTCCACCGGCCACAGCAGGACTGCTTGTTTTGAATGGATCAAGGAAACTTCCTCTTTCTTTACCAGGGAATGCTCATGTCTGCCTGCACGTAGGCTGAGAAAACAGAAACTACATGCTGGAAACAAGAACATCTGGTCAGAACTTTCAAAATAAAAGCCCCAACTGATTTGCACCATGGCTCTTAAAGCTATATAGTATAGTATATATATATAGATATTTAAACTATACTATATAGTATATATATATATACATATGTATAATATATATATACATATATTAGATATATATTATATGTTGAGTCCATTTTCTCCAAATTTCACAAATTTGTAATTTCACAGCCAGCCATTATTCAAAGCATGCTGCAGTGCTTTAGATTTTTGATGTGTTTTTCTTCCCTCCATCACTTTCCCCATGGCATTACAGTAAATCTTCTGTATTTATTTCTTTTTTTTTTCTCAACATATTTTTTTATTATTCACAGAACGGAAGGCTCACAGCAATGTTATGTTCAACAGTTATTAGATACAGTCCGGAGACCAATAAAGGATTATCTCATTTAATCTTAACAGATTGAAATGTGTTTCTGTGTATCACTATGAAACAGGTCTGAGGTATTTAGGTTGAAAAATTGTAGGATACAATACCTCTGCATGCATGTTCCAGGTTAAGAAATGCCTAGATGAGCTTGCTTGGTGCTAAATTCGATAACCAGAGCATTAATATAGCAGCAAACAAATATTTAATATGTACAGAGGAGTAATGTCTATCTGAGCAGAGAATGAAGTCGCTCTCCGTCTGTGTGTGTTGTAATTTCTCTGTGCTTTGTTTACATAGCCGGGCCGGCTGCACATGCTTTTATTTACCTGCATGTTTGTGCTATATGAGGGTCCCCCACTAGCTAGCTCACAGCTGCTGCTCTGCACTGCTCTCATACCTTGGTGGTGACAGCTGATAACACCGTGGTCCTGACAGAAGCGTGGTGGTACCCACCCTCAACCCCTGGTTCTCCGTCAGGTAAACACTGTTATCTCTTGTCATCATTTTCGCTTTTATTTGCTGTGTTACCTTCGCCATGTTGAGAGGCAACTTTGAGCATTTTTTTAGTAAAAAATTCAAAAATATGAGAAGATTAATCAACAAGTAAATTGGTAGGCCTATCTGCAGCCATACACAGCTGACAAATACAACTCAGGACAATTACCTTGAAGAAAGAAGCTCTTACTTCCGGTATGGATGGTGATAACTCTGGCTAACTTGACAGATAGTGTTTGGACCTCGAGAAAGGCAGGAGGGTCCAGCAGCTTTCCTCACTGTTTTCCAGGTCATAACACCCAACAGACGCATGCAAGACCATTTTAACGTATTAACAGGGATCTTGTGGTTATTATTTTTTGTTAATAAATTTTAATAATTTTGCATTCAGCTCTCAAACTGATTTATTCATAAAGTATATTGACTGAATAGTTGTCTGAAGAGCTTTAATAGTATTTTCAGCTTGGCCACCTGCATTCCGAGCAAACTAACAAGCTGAGACTTGATGAGGGTTGATGAGATAAAAAAAAAAATCCATTTACATAGTTGACACATCGCCTCTGGGGCAAATATATAGCCTCTGCAATATCTGTAACGTTTCACACTCATAACTGTTAGAAGACATATTTTGGGAGAGAAGGACGGTTATTAGGACCCAGTATCTTGTTTTCTGATGCAGATAGATGTGCCCGTAAAGTAATTCTGTGTGTCTGTTTGCAATGTGGAGAATAAAAAAAAACAGACACAGGCTCATCTCATAGTGAAATCCTGGGCCAGGCCTCTTGGCCAGGCATTAGGGCATTACACGTTTGCAGAATTCCATTAGAAAGTGGGTGGGACCCGAGAGAGAGACGTGTGTTAAGCAAGACTGAGAGAGACAGGACGAGGCCGGAAAGTTTGTCGATTACCCATCCAGAATAAAAGCACAAATGCATGTTTCTTTTCTTACTTAAATAAACATATTCTATTGCATATGCATGAGTAGGCCTACATTATATCTGATTGTTTTTCTAATGTCAGCTTGTATGAGGGGTGGCGGTATCAAAACATTTGTGATGAAAATGGATGTGAAAATGAAAAATGGTGTGATAAATTATCAAGTGATTTGATTAATTTAAAGGTCCCATATTATAAAAAAGTGAGATTTTCATGTTTTTTATTTTAAGCAGGCTTAAGTCCTATATAAATACTGTGAAAGTATCGAAACACTCAATCCACAGGGAAACACACACAGACCGTATTCAGAAACTCTGCATTTGAAACAAGCTGTCAGGATTTCTGCCCATTCGTGAAAGTCATAGTATAGTATGTCAAAAAAAGGCATGAAAAAAAGTCAGAGTATAAAATGTCGAAAAATGTCAAGAAAAAAGTCATAGTATTGTATGTTGAAAAATTTCATGAAAAAAATTCATAGTTTGGTATGATGAAAAAATGTCCTGAAAAAAATCATAGTATAGTATGTCGAAATCTTTCATAGAAAAAAGTCATAGTATAGCTTGTCGAAAAATTTCATGAAAAAAAGTCATATAGTAAAATGTCGAAAAATTTCAAGAAAAAAGTCATCGTAAAGTATGTTGAAAGAATTTCATGAAAAAAAGTCATAGTATTGTATGTAATGAAAAAAAGTCATAGTATCGTATGTCGAAAAATTTCATGAAAAAAAAGTCATATAATAAAATGTCGAAAAATTTCATGAAAAAAGTCATAGTAAAGTATGTTGAAAAATTTCATGAAAAAGTCATAGTATAGTATATTGAAATCTTTGATGAAAAAAGATCATGTTTTAGAATGTCGAAAGATTTCATGAAAAAAAGTTATAGCATTGTATGTCGAAAAAGTTTCTGAAAAAAAGTCATAGAATGTCAAAACATTTAATGAAAAAAGTCATAGTAATGTATGTCGAAAAATTTCATGAAAAAAAGTCATAGTAAAGTATGTCAAAAAATGTCATGAAAAAAAGTCATAGTAGAGAATGTCGAAAAAATTCATGAAAAAAGTCATAGTATAGCATTTCGAAAAATTTCATGAAAAAAGTCATAGTATTGCATTTCGAAAAATTTCATGAAAAAAGTCATAGTATTGTATGTCGAAAAATGTCATGAAAAAAAGTCATAGTTTAGTATTTCGAAAAATTTCATGTAAAAAAGTCATAGTATTGTATGTCAAAAAAGTTTCTGAAAAAAAAGGCATAGAATGTCAAAACATTTTATGAAAAAAGTCATAGTATTGTATGTCGAAAAAAATTTAATGAAAAAAAAGTCAGTGAATGAATGTGAAAAAATTTCAAGAAAAAGTCATAGTTTTGTATGTCGAAAAATTTCATGAACAAAAAGTAATATAGTATGTTGAAATATTTTCTGAAAAAAAAGTCATAGAATATCAAAACATTTTATGTAAAAAGTCATAGTATTGTATGTCGAAAAAATGTCATGAAAAAAAAGTCATAGTGAATGAATGTGAAAAAATTTCAAGAAAAAAGTCATAGTTTTGTATGTCGAAAAAAATTTCATGAAAAAAAATTAATATTATAGTATGTCGAAAAATTTCATGAAAAAAAAGTCATAGTTTAGTATTTCAAAAAATGTCATGTAAAAAAGTCATGGTATTGTATGTCGAAAAAGTTTCTGAAAATAATGTCATAGAATGTCAAAACATTTTATGAAAAAAGTCATAGTAT